>NC_135820.1:77655770-77955770 GCF_964213995.1 Mustelus asterias | reverse complement strand
CTCAGTACCCCTTATATTGTTTGAATCCCAGTTGACATTGGAATAATGGAAGTCTCTGACTATTATTGCCCTCTTGTTTGCCTACATATTTGTTCTTTTATCTCCCTTTCACTATTTGGGGGTCTGTAGTATACTCCCAATAGTGCGACTGCCCCTTTTTTATTTTGAAGGTCAACCCATAAACCCTCATATGTTGACCCATTCAGTATGTCATCACTTCTCACAACAGGAATTGATTCTTTAACTATTAGTGTCACTCCCTCTCCTTTTTTTACCTCCCACTCTATCGTGTCTGAAGACTCCATAACCAGGGATATTGAACTGCCAATTTTGCCCCTCCTTTAGCCAGGTTTCCATTATAGCAATGACATCATGCCGCCATGTGTCGATCTTTACCCTTAACTCATCTACCTTGTTTGTAATACTTCTTGCGTTGAAGGGCCGAAGGGCCTGTTTCCTGTGCTGTACTGTTCTTTGTTCTTTGAAGTATAAAAAGTTTAACCCTGTCAATTTCCCTTGCTGGACATTTTTTAAATTTTCCTTCTCCTGTAATTCCAAGTCTATCACTATGGGGGCGATTCTCCCACACCACTGCACTAATTTTCAAGCTCAATGGGGTGGGAGAATCTCGCATCCGGGGATGTGCCGGATTCGGGTATGCGCTCCCGTCGCGAGTGCAACTCCCAGTGCTGGATTTCTGGCAATGTCAGATCTGCGCTGGAAACCGGTGGGAAGACCAGGTAAATCATTTTGATCTGTTTCTAATATAATTTAAATGCAATTAGCGGGCCCGGGACTGAATTCTCTGGGCCTGCTAGCCTCTGCCATCCCACCAGAGTGTTTCTCTCAAGCGAGATTTACATTAGGGAACTATCAGGATGACCCTGCTGGAGTGAAGGAGAAGCAATCAGGGCCCCCCAAGGGGATAAGGGTTGTGGGGGGGTGGTGCCCCCTGGCCATGGGCATCCTGGCAATGCCCACTGGGCATGGGGCAGTGCCTAGGGGGCAATTGGTGGGGGTGGGGGTTCCCGCTGCCATTCTGAATATGGATTGGTTGGGGCAGGAGGGAGGCCCGTGATCGGGGTGGGCGGGGCTGCCTGCCTCCCAGGGCTCTGCATTGCAGGGGGGGGGGGGGGGGGGGGGCTGGAGATTGAGGGTCAGCACTGCTTGGGGGGGGGGGGGGGGTGCGGGGGTGGGGGGGGGAGGAGGTGGCTGGAGATCAGGGCTGACCAGACAGGGGGAGTCAGGGGGCCACGATTGGGCCGTGGAGGGGTTGGGGGGGGCAGCACTGCAAGGGTCCCGGGCTGGCCTGTGATTGAGCTGGCCAGTAAACAGGAAGCTGACAGTTCGGGGCCTCTGCACATGCGCAGAGAGCCACTGATTTCACCCTCCTGGGTGGGAATAGACCCCACCCACTGAAATGTAATAATATTCATGCTGGTGGCCTCTGCAGTGCACAGAGTGTGGGACAGTCCAATGTGAACTCCCACTGAAAAAAACATGAAATTCCTTCAGTTTTCCCGCGGATTTGACACTTAGAACATTTTTGGGAGAATTTCAGCCGTCTTTAACATCACTAGCTATCTGAATCTGACCTATCTGATCCTACTCCTGGGATCCCATCCCCCACAACACTAGTTTAATTACTCCCCAACAGAACAAGCAAAAGCCCCAGCAAAAACATTGTTGTCAGCTCTGCCTGGATGCAGCCTGTCTGGTTCATACAGCTCCCAACCACTCCAGAGCCAGTCCCAGTGCCTCAAGAATCTGAATCCCTCCTGGCTACATCATCTCTCCATTTGGTCTTTCCTGTTATTCCTGCTCTCACTAAGCACATGGAACTGGGAGTAATCCTGAGATTACTACATTTGAGATTCTGAATTTTAATTTAGTTTAATTTATCTCCCAACTTCCTGTACTCAGCTCGCAGGTCCTCCTCCCTTAAGTTTACCTATATCGGTGGTGCCAATGTGTACCACGACCACGGGCTGGTCACCTTCCCTCCAAGATGCTCTGCAGCCGCTCCGTGACATCCCGGACCCTAGCATCAGGGAGGCAACATACCATCCCTGAATCACGTTTGCAGCCACAGAAGCATCTGTCTGTGCCCATGACTATTGAATCCCTTGTCACTATATCCTGAAATTCGCTTTCCTCCCGCCCTCTGAGCAGCAGAGCCATCCATGGTGCCATGGAAGGAAATCTGCCTTCCTTACCTGGTCTGGCCTACAGAGTCACAGCAATGTGGTTGACTCTCAACTGCCCTCGGGCAAATAGGAATGGGCAATAAAATGCTGGCCAGCCAGTGACGCCCATGTCCCACAAATAAATAAAAAGGTTCTCTGCAATCCCTCCATGGTTATGGTGACCAGGCTGAGTTTTCCCAGATGCTCCTAAGTGACTCCTCACCAACAGCGCTCTTCTATCCACCCTCAGTCTCACTCTCTCGCATTCTTTTATCTCCCGTGCTCCGCCCTCAGTCTCACACTCTTTTATCTCCCTGGCTCCGCTCTCAGTTTCGTTCTTTCTTGAGTTCTTTAATCTCTCTGGTTCCACTCTCAGGCTCATGCTCTTTTATCTCTCTGGCTCCATTCTCAATCTCGCTGTTTCTCGCCCTTTTACATTTCTCTGGCTCTGCTCTCAGGCTTGCTGATCCTCGTGTTGTTTTACCTCCCGGCCGGCTCCCTTCTCTTCTCTCCGGGCTCCACTCAACATATTGGATAGACTGGTCAAGGACAGCAGATTTCCATCCCTGAAGCATCAACAATCAATGACAGTGTCATGGCCACCATTACTGACACTAACTTTATAATTCCAGACATATTAACTGAATTTAAAGCTGAACATTTTTTCCAGCGAATAAGTGATGTGATAACATGATGTCAATTAGAATTAGCATTGCATCTGGTCATAGAGTCGTTTACAGCACAGGAGGAGGCCACTCAGCCCATTGAGTCCATACTGGCTTCCCACAGAGAATCCAGTCAGCTCTACTTCCCTCACGTGATCCATAGCCCTGCAGGCATACTTTCTTCAAATACCCATCCAATTTCCTTTTGAAATTGTTGTTTTTTTCCTGCTTCAATCATCCTCATTGGCAGTGTGTTCCAGAAGGCTACCACTCATTGAGTAAAATGTTCTTCCTCACATTCCCTCTGCATCTTTTGTCCAAAATCTTAACTATGTGTCCCTCAATCTTGTACCATCAGTCGATGGGAAGAGTTCTTCATGACTAACTGAACTAAGCCTGTCATAATCCTGTATACCTTTATCAAATCTCCTCTCAATCTCCGACGCTCCAAGGAAAACAACCCCAGCATTTGCAATCTAATCGTGTAGCTAACCATGTAGTTCACAACCCCATCCCTGGAACCATTCTTGTAAATTTCTTCTAAATCCTCTCAAAGATCTTGACATCTTCCCTGAAGTTCTGGCTATCACAACTGGATGCAATACTCTCGTGTGGGCCTAACCAGAGCTTTATAAAGGTTATCATAAAAGCAAAACTTCCCTGCTTTTGTACTCAATGCCTCTTCTTGAGAAGCCCAAGATCCTCATTATTTTGTCACCATTATTGCCATAGGTCCAGTGACTCTGTAAATTCATTTAAAAATACACTTCCATGCATAGTTTGCAGAACTCCATTATCAAGAATAACATGAAAGCATATTCATTTATTTTTCCTACTGAAAGTGGCATTAAAGGTGACTTAGATTGTATTCATGGTGTACAATTTTAATCAAAAATAAGAATTGGCTGAATTTCTGCATTACTAACAGGAAAAAACAAACATTCAGGGAATAATGTTATAAGAATGTTTTATCTGCATTATTCCTTAAATTATTTATGATGGTGATTTATTTTTTTTCTGACATTTTAGATAGAATGCCATGTAGCTATTACTGAAGAAGGCAAATGCCTGTCAGAGTGCCCTACAGTGCTCTCTGATATAACCAATTTGATTACTTAAATCTGTGATATTTTCACTGTTGTTTTCAAGATTCTGAATTCCTCTGGGATCAGATAACAAGACGTGCCGGATCATCGACACGGATGCCATCATCTCATGTGAGAACACCATCCACCAGGTACACGGTACATACACTTGCAACTCGGCCAACGTTGTCTACCTGATACGCTGCAGGAAAGGATGTCCCAAGGCATGGTACATTGGGGAGACCATGCAGACACTACGACAATGGATGAATGAACACTGTTCGACAGTCACCAGGCAAGAGTGTTCTCTTCCTGTTGGGGAACACTTCAGCGGTCACGGGCATTCGGCCTCTGATCTTCGGGTAAGCGTTCTCCAAGGCAGCCTTCACGACACACGACAGCGCAGAGTCGCTGAGCAGAGACTGATAGCCAAATTCCGCACACATGAGGACGGCCCCAACCGGGATCTTGGGTTCATGTCACACTATCTGTAACCCCCACGACTTGCCTGGGCTTGCAAAATCTCACTAACTGTCCTGGCTGGAGACAATACACATCTCTTTAACCTGTGCTTAACGCTCTCTCCACTCACATTGTCTGTACCTTTAAGACTTGATTACTAGTAAAGACTCGCATCCCAATCATTATTTTGTAAATTGAGTTTGTGTCTTTACATGCCCTGTTTGTGAACTGAAATCCCACTCACCTGATGAAGGAGCAGCGCTCCGAAAGCTAGTGGCTTTTGCTACCAAATAAACTTGTTGGACATTAACCTGGTGTTGTGAGACTTCTTACTCAGATATCAGTGACAGCAGATTGTCAGGTATCTGTGCAAACATTATGTGTAGGAATATCTGGGTTGGTATTATGATTTACACAAATATTTTCTCAGAACTGTGAATGCACTGCAAGACTAATTTAATGCACAAAAGGCCACTAAACCCATCATATCTGTGCTGGCTCTCTGCAAGAACAATTCTCTTGGTGCCAATCCCCTTCTTTTTCCCTATAGTCCTGCATTTGTTTTATTTTTTTGAATAATGTTCCAATTTTCTTTTGAAAGCCATGATTGAACCTGCCTCCACCACACTCTCAGGCAGTGCATTCCAGATCCTAATCACTCACTCTGTAAAAAAACATTTCTCAGGTTGCCATTGCTTCTTTTGCCAATTGCCTAAATCTGTGCTCTCTGGTTCCCAATCCTTCCAGCAATGGGAACAGTTTCTCCCTATCTTGTCTGTTCAGACCCTTCAGGGTATTGAATATCTCTATCAGATCTCTTCTCAACCTTTTCTTCAAGAACACTTCCAGCTTTTCCAACCTGTCCATATAACTGAAGTTTCTCATCCCTGAAACTATTCTTGTTAATCTTTCCCCACCCTCACTAATGCCTTCATATTCTTCCTGACTTACATGACATTGCTCTTTAATTTTAAAGTATTTAAATTCTGTAAATTTAAACACCTTAGAATTCTCACAAAGCGAGAATATTTGATTATTTTTCAAGTTTCATTAATAGCACATCCATAAAATTCAAATAAGCCAGAGAAATAAACTCAGTTCAATAGCTACAAATTTATAGTGGAAAAAAAACCATTGCCTAAAGGAATATGAATGACAATTTCCTGTAACAGAATACACAATGTGAATACAGCTTTCCTGTAATCCAACATCAGACAATAATATTACAAAGCAACACATGCAACACATTGAATGTTACAGCACAGGAGCAAGCCACTCAGCCCAACAAGTCAAGGCTCCAGATGAGCTTCCTCGCACCTTTTTCATCTTCCCCTATCAATATATTCTTCTATTCCTTTTTCTAGCTCGTACATATCAAGCTTTCCTTTAGATGTATCTAATGCTCATAATCCATTGGGGTTTTGCTTGTAACTTTATTCCTGTTACATGGGAATAATTTTTGTCTTTCTGTGATTGGATAAAATGGTTGATAGCGAAACGGAAGCCAATTTTACTTCTCTCCAGTGTTTTATTTTTATAGATACTAAATTCTCAAGTAAAACGGGTTGCTAATTCACCATTGTGCAGTAGTTTAAGGTGCATAAAGGCAAAATTGTGCATAGTGTTTTGTTCCAATAATAAACTTTACAGAATTTATAATATAGCTCATCCAGTTAAATGTCCATTTAGCTCAATCATAACACTCAGCAGTGGCACTTTTAGCTAAGTCAGAAGGTTGTGGACTTAACTCCCCCTGCCAGTGTTTGTAATATAGAAGATATTAAAACTGAAAGACTTCTGCATTCTCAGATAATTCTCTGATAATTTCGAAGTAAGATATTAAACAAGTACCTTGTCTACCTGTTAAGGTAGATACATGAGATCCCATGCATTATTCAAAGTTGAGTCAAGGGAGTGCTGGTATTCGGCCAACCAACCATTCGCCCACCAAAACAGATTAACTGATCATTGATATTTGTGAGATATCACTATTCATAAATTACTAAACAATAACTACCTTTCAAAAGTAATTCATTAACAAGGAAATACTTTGAAAGATTCTAAGAACATCTACCCAACAAAGACCTTGAAAACTTAAAATCAAATCACCCCTTAGCCATATAGATTCAAGGAAGTGCAACTCTATTTTGAGTAATAAGACCAGAAGATGGAGGAGTAGAAGTCGGCCATTCGACCCGTCCAGTCTGCTCTGCGATTCAATCAGATCATGACTGATCAGATACGATAATCCTCAACTCCAACTCCACTTTCCCTCATTACCCCAATAACCCTCAATTCCTTTACTGATTAAAAATCTGTCTAACATGCTGAACTAGCCTCTACAGCCCTCTACGGTAAAGAATTCCACAGCTGAATTCCCCACCAAGGGAAGAAACTTACCTGGTTTGCCATTATGGGGGATGGGCGTGGCCTATTTCCCTTCGACTCATGCACTCTGATGCTAGACCCCAGGGATGGACTGCACTGCCTGGATCTCTCCCACCTGAATTGGATGGTTGTGAAAGAGGATTGAAAAAATTGAAGGGAAGAAATTGGGTACGGAGTGGCCATCTGACTGTGATCAGAGGAAGTTCAGGCTGTTATGATCATGCAGCATTAGGCTGTTAACAAAATCTGGTTCATTGTGAGCTACTAAGTCTAACACAGGATGCCCTGTTGTTAGGTCTAAAACAGATGGTATGATCCCAGTGGTGTTATAACTGTATGGGAAGATCCCAGAATGGAACCCTGGCTTAAAAGATCACGATGTGGAGATGCCGGCGTTGGACTGGGGTAAACACAGTAAGAAGTTTAAACAGGTTAAAGTCCAACAGGTTTATTTGGTAGCAAAAGCCACACAAGCTTTCGGAGTCCCAAGCCCCTTCTTCTGAAAGGGGCTCCGAAAGCTTGTGTGGCTTTTGCTACCAAATAAACCTGTTGGACTTTAACCTGGTGTTGTTAAACTTCTTACTGTAAAAGATCACGGGCAGGATTTTATGGCCTCACTCATCCCAAAACCATAAAATCGCATCTGAGGTCAACGGACCTTTCCATGGTCCACCCCTCAGAATCATTCCTGTGGCGGGCGGGACGGTAAAATTCCAGCCCATAACTTTTACTTTTTTATAAAACGCCGAGGAACAGAGTCACAGGACCACTAACGAGTTTTAACAACAAGAAAAAAAACATGTATTAATCATGAAAAACATGGATTATGTTACAATACTCCTTTACTCCCCCTTAGCTTAACAATCACAGATTTTAACATTCAACATGGATTACAAAGTACATCTTAAGCTACAATAGTCTCACTAATAACACAAAGTCCCTTTTAAGCACACAAGATGACTGTGGTAAGGCATACTCCTCTCTGAACCCAAGTGAATGTCGAAAGATCTCTCTTCAAAATCCTCTCGGATGATTGTCACACCATGAACCAAGTTGCCACACTGAACCCCAGCTTCCACACAAGCGATTTCAAATACTGCTTTCAAAAATCAAACTTTCAAATCGTCTTTCAAATTATGCTTTCCCTCCGTTGCTTCCATCAAGGTTTCGCTTTCAGGTTTTACACCGCTCTCTTCAGGTTTCCTTTGTCTTCAAGGCTTTTACACAAACTCTGAGGTCCAGAAACGATTTCCACAATTATTTCATATAATGTCTCCCAAACTGTTAGCAAACTGCTAGCAAGGCTGGGAGAGATGTTCTCGAATTAGTTTTCTAAAACTAACTGCTTCTTACAGAGCTACCTTCTCTCTCACTACCTATCTCCAACTGCAATCAAATTAGCTAAAGTAAACTAAACTGGAGGGTGGCAAATGTTGTGTCTTTGTTTAAAAAGGGCTGCAGGGAAAAGCCTGGGGACTACAGGCTGGTGATTCTAATGTCTGTAGTGGGTAGGTTGTTAGTAGGTATTCTGAGAGACAATATCTATAGGCATTTAGAGAGACAAGGACTGATTAGGGACAGTCAGCATGGCTTTTTGAGTGGAAAATCATGTCTCACAAATTTGATTTAATTTTTTTGAAGGGGTAACCAAGAAGGTAGATGAGTGCAGTGCAGTTGATGTTGACTTCATGGACTTTAGCTAGGCCTTTGACATGGTACTGCATGGTAGGTTGTTGTGTAAGGTTAAATCTCACGGGATCGAGGGTGAGGTCGCCAATAGGATACAAAATTGGCTTGATGACAGAAGACAGATTGTGGTTAGAACATAAGAACATAAGGAGCAGGAGTAGGCCACCTAGCCCCTCGAGCCTGCCCCACCATTCAATAAGATCATGGCTGATCTGATAGTGGTTTAGTTCCACTTACCCGCCCGCTCCCCATAACCCTTAATTCCCTTATTGATCAGAAATCTATCTACCTGTGACTTAAACATATTTAACGAGGTTGCCTCCACTGCTTCAATGGGCAGAGAATTCCAGAGATTCACTACCATCTGAAAGAAGAAGTTCCTCCTTAACTCTGTTCTAAACTGACTCCCCCTTATTTTGAGGCTGTGTCAGCTAGTTCTTGTTTCCTTTCTAAGTGGAAAGAATCTCTCTGCCTCTACCCTGTCTAGCCCCTTCATTATCTTATATGTCTCTATCAGATCTCCCCTCAGCCTTCTAAACTCCAACGAGTACAGGCCCAATCTACTCAATCTCTCCTCATAAGCTAACCCCCTCATCTCCGGTATCAACCTGGTGAACCTTCTCTGTACTCCCTCCAAGGCCAATATATCCTTTCGCAAATAAGGGGACCAAAATTGCACACAGTACTCTAGTTGTGGCCTCACCAGTACCCTGTACAGTTGCAGCAAGACCTCCCTGCTTTTATACTCCATCCCCTTCGCGATAAAGGCCAACATTCCATTTGCCTTCTTGATCACCTCCTACACCTGCAAACTGAGTTTTTGCGATTCATGCACAAGGACCCCCAGGTCCCTCTGCACAGTAGCATGTTGTAATTTTTCACCATTTAAATAATAGTCCATTTTACTATTATTCCATCCAAAGTGGATAACTTCACACTTGTCAACGTTATACTCCATCTGCCAGATCCTTGCCCACTCACTTAGCCTGTCCAAATCTCTCTGCAGACTTTCCGCATCCTCCATGCAATTCACTTTCCCACTCATCTTTGTGTCATCCACAAACTTTGTTACTCTACACTCGGTCCCCTCCTCCAGATCGTCTATGTAAATGGTAAATAGTTGAGGCCCCAGCACCGATCCCTGCAGCACGCCACTAGTCACCAACTGCCAACCAGAAAAGCACCCATTTATTCCAACTCTCTGCTTCCTGTTAGATAGCCAATCCCCAATCCACGCTAACACTTTACCCCCAACTCCGTGTACCTTAATCTTTTACAGCAACCTTTTGTGAGGCACCTTATCGAACGCCTTCTGGAAATCTAAAAACACCACATCTTTAGCTACTCTTTTCCTTTTTATATATTTGTAAAAACTTTTACTATCAGTTTTTATATTTTGTGCTAGTTTAGTTTCATAATCTATCTTTCCTTTCTTTATCGCTTTCTTAGTAGTTCTTTGTTGTTTTTTAATCTTCTAATTCCCCACTAGTTTTGGCCACTCTGTACGCATCGGTTTTTAATTTAACACTCTCCTTTATTTCCTTAGTTATCCACGGCTTTTATTTCCTTAGTTATCCATGGTTGTAGAAGATTGTTTTTCAAACTGGAGCGGTGTGCCTCAGGGATCAGTGCTGCGTCCACTGTTATTTGTCATTTATATTAATGATTTGGATGAGAATTTAGGAGGCATAGTTAGTAAGTTTGCAGATGGCACCAAGATTGGTGGCATAGTGGATAGTGAAGAAAGTTATCTAGGATTGCAACAGAATCTTGACCAATTGGGCCAGTGGGCTGATGAATAGCAGATGAAGTTTAGTTTAGATAAAAGCGAGGCGATGCATTTTGGCAGATCGAACCAGGGCAGGGCTTACTCAGTTAATGATAGGGCATTGAGGAGAATTATAGAACAAAGAGATCTAGGAGTACAGATTCATAGCTCCTTGAAAGTGGAGTCACAGGTGGACAGGGTGGTGAAGAAGGCATTTGGCATGCTTGGTTTCATTGGTCAGAACATTGAATACAGGAGTTGGGATGTCTTGTTGAAATTGTACAGGACATTGATAAGGCCACACTTGGAATATTGTGTACAGTTCTGGTCACCTTATTATAGAAAGGATATTATTAAATTAGGAAGAGTGCAGAAAAGATTTACTAGGATGCTACTGGGACTTGATGGCTTGAGTTATAAGGAGAGACTGGATAGACTGGGACTTTTTTCCCTGAAGCGTAGGAGGCTTAGGGGTGTTCTTATAGAGGTCTATAAAATAATGAGGGGCATAGATAGGTAGATAGTCAATATCTTTTCCCACAGGAGGGGAGTCTAAGGGGCTTAGGTTTAAGGTGATAGGGGAGAGGTGCAAAAGGTTTTTCACAGAGAGGCCTGTGAGTGTCTGAAACAAGCTGCCAGAGATAGTAGTAAAGGCGGATACAATTTTGTCTTTTAAAAAGCATTTAGACAGTTGCATGGGTAAGATTGGTATAGAGGGATATGGGTCAAACATGGGCAATTGGGACTATCTTAATGGGAACAACTGGATGACATGGACAAGTTAGTCCGTAGGGCCATTTTCCATGCTGTAAACCTCTATGACTCTAAAACCTAAAAGCTTCTCTGCCTTATAAGGCCCCAGGTACTAAGCAGCCATTGCTGTTGTTTTACTATTCACGCCATAGCCCTTTCTCAGCACAATAGAATTACAGTTGTAATTGAAACCAACCTTCTTACATAGAATACCTTTGTACATTTGTCCAGCATTAATCTAGTTGAAGGTTTTACCCTTTCAGGTTCAAAAACATTGAATTAAAGCCACTTAAAACTACAGCTTATTTCTAATGTTTACCAATACAAACCTTAAATTAACACAGGGTTTCTCAAACTTTGAGCCACGGACCTACTGAACTTCCAAATTCAGGGAACCACAAGCATTCTCAATGTCAACACCCACTTTTTGAAATAGATGTGAAACACAGAAACTAAATGTAAACAAATGTTTTCCAGCTATATCTGCGCATATATTAGGAATTAGGAAGAGGCACAAATATATTCACCAGCTACATGGTCCCCTAACAAAAAGCCCAGACCAAACCACCCTCCAATGGCCCCTTAACATTATTTGCTGCAAGTAGTACCCACTTTAGGAATGGGTCATCTAAAATGTTTTCTTCTATAAAAATAATTTGTCCCTTTTGTCATTTTTAATGGGAGGAGTGATTCAGGAAAGCTGATACTCATATTGGACACATGCATCTTTCCCCTCTCTCACACACGCTCTATTCGCGCTCTCACACACACTCTACCCCCTCTCTCAACACACGCACCCCGGAACTGGAATCTTATCACCATTTACGCCAGCAGGATTTTCCCATCCCATTGCAACGGACAGAGATTTGGCTGGCTGCCAAATTCTCCGACCTTGCTGCAGTGGGAACAAGGTGTGAATGGCAGGTAGGATCACGCCCTCTGTCTCTCACACAGTCACCCCTCTTTCTCACGCTCGAGTCCCGCTCTGCGCACCCCCTCCCCCTCCCCGCTCCAAGGGCCACTCTGGCACCTGCTCCGACACCCCGCTCCAAGGCCTGCTCTGCCCTAGCCCCCTAAGCTCAAGCGCATGCATTCCCAAGTTCCGTTCCAAGGCCCTCTCTTCCCCTCACTTTGCTGTCCATGCTTATCCAATCAAAGGTGGCCTTATCCAGAAGCCAGCTTCTATTGGACAAGCAGCTCTCCAGCATTTTTCAAGTTTTACAAATGTGCCTGTCTTGTCATTAGACCCCCTGGGTTCCGTGGACCGCAGTTTGGGAACCGCTGGTCTAAAACATATCATTATTAAAAACAGCCTTCGACACAACTAAGAAATTCACTACCTTTTGAACACACTAGTCTGTTTGTTAGAATCTATATGAAAGTTAAAATTTCATTAAAACCACTCTGCAGTTACTTTATGCTTTTCCTGATCTTTATATTTATCCAATTCACCATCTGCTACACAATGCTCACTATGGTTTTAAATTCTATCCATAGAGTCTCCACTTACTGCTTGCCTCTCATGGTACGTTCTCTTAAGATTTCATCCTTAATCACTAAGGCTTCTTCTTCTCCTATACCATTTTCCCTGTAGGCCTTGTAATCTGATATATTTAGTTCCCCTTCCTGACCATCCTGCAGCCATGTCACTATTGGTTACTATTTCATACCCTCCAAGTTGAATTTGCACCTGCAATTCATTCAATTTGTTTCTGATCCTGTCTGTGTTTGAAAGAAAGATGCTTGTTTGAGCCAGTGAAGATGCCCGTTCACCAGTTCAGGGGAAACACAATTTGTTTATTTACAGGTTAAACTATACAAAGGCCTCATGGCTGCAATCAACTCCTCGGATGACTCTTGAGTACAGAAGCCTGTGCTTACCAGAGTAATCCCCCCACCCTGATCCCCAATTGGTTCCCCAAGTCATGTGACTCTTACTCTGCAAATTGTTCAGTAAAGGGACAATTACCACATCCCTCCCCCGCCAAGTCCTTTTATATAGATGTCAATATTCAATTTACACAGTGTTAGGTTCAAGAATTCGCTGACACCCCATGGTCTGGTACAAACATACGAGTTTATTAGGATTTCCTTCTCTGTCTTACATGATGTTACCAGTCTTCTTCTGTTTTCTCTTACACAGTTATTATTAGACATTACTCCAGAGAACGCCCATTTACATTCATTGGTTAATTAAACACATTTGCAGAGGTGGCCAACTCTAATTGGTTCTGACCTCCGATCATGCACTGTCCATGAGTTAGTGATCTCTGCCAAGGATAGCTGATCACAACGCTGAGTGTAGGCAGCACATCCCCACATGTTGTAACGTGCCCCAGCGCAAGTAAAACCGGAAACCTCAGCATAATTTATCCCGTGAGAAAATGTTAGTACAAATACATTGTAGAAAATGCTAGTACAAATACATTGTGGAAAATGTTATAAAAATTATAAAAAATAAAACGGTAGGCTTCCCACAACAGTCTAAGATAATTAAACATTTAGTATACAAATTTAATCAATTATAAATGAAGTCTTTCAGGGGGTTTCCGAATCCTTGTGAAGCGGTGTAACTCCTCTGAGGCGCTTCCACATAATTGCTGACAGCTGAAACCACAATGGCAGGTGTGTCTTCAGGCACAAGCAGTTCAGTTCTGTTTTCATGGGGACGTCAATTGTGCCCACCACAGGACAACCAGGTACTTCAGTGCTAAAACTTCCTGATGACAAAACTGGCTGCTGGGACTTCTCTCTTTTTCTCAAATGGTCCCTGTGTGCTTTTGGACAATCCTTCCTTCTACTTCCACTTAATAAGACAGGGGTCCAGTTTTAGAGACAACAATTCCAGGGGTCCAACTCAACCGACTATCAAAATTCCTCACATCCACCATAAACAACTGTGTAGACTGACATGAATCATGACTTGCCTTCTCTGACTGCTTTGACTGACCTCTACCCTCCCAGCAAATTTGGAACATGAGGCTGTCTCGTTCTGAGATGACCGTTCATTATCAACTCTGCTGGCTGGACTCCTGTTATTGCATGTGGAGTGGTCCAATAGTCAAGAAGGATGCGTGAGAATCTGGTCTCCAGGGTTCCTCTGGACTGCTTTAGGGCAAATGTAAAAGTTTGGATGGCCGCTCAGTAGTCTATTGGATGATGGGTAACAAGGCACAGTTCTAATGTGCTTTATATCATTGAGTGTGATGAAGTTCTGAAATTCAGCACTTATGATCACTGTTCCATTGTCAGACACAATTGCTTCAGGTATTCCATGAGTAGAAAACCATTGGTGTTATCGTTCAATGGTAGGAGACTTCACTTCCAAAATGTCCATCAAGAATGAGCAGAAACATTGTGTCTATGAACCAACATAATCAAAATTGACTCATTCTTACCCATGGCCGGCGAGACCATTCCCAAGGGTTCAGTGGGGTTACAACAGACAACCTTTGCTGCAACTGGCACTGTTCACAGTGCTTGAGTGACTCTCGCTGTCAACATCAATGCCAGGCCACCTCACCACTTCTGGCGAGCATCTTCATCTTTCAGATGCACAGATGAGCACTGTGTAATTCCATTAGAAGCAGCTGTCTGCCTGTATAGGGATGACTACTCTTGCTCCCCAGAGTATGATGCCACCCTGGCAACTCATTTCACTCATTTCATCCTTGCGAGTAACAAATGGTTTCATTTCTTCAGGAACTGGTTCATTGACCCAACCTGTAAGTATCTTGTGTCTCATTTTGGACAGAAGTGGATCTTGATTGGTCCAATACCTGATTTGCTTTGCCGAGACTGGCAACATGCCCAAAAAACTCAATGCCATGACAATCTCTCGTGGTACTATCACAGCTATAACACTTTCTCTTAAAAGTAGGTGGCTAAGTTCATCTGCATTCACTATGTATGTTCCAGGTTGGAGCTTGAATGTATATTCGTAGGTGGACAGAATTAAATGCCAACACTGAATTATTGCGATGCGATTGGTCGAATAATCTTGTCTTCTTTAAAAAGACCCAAGACTGGCTTGTGGTCAGAAACAATGGCAAAGTGCCTATCCTATAAGTACTGGTGGAATTTCTTGACACCGAAAACTACTAATAATCCTTCTTTCTCAATTTGCGAGTGGCCTTTTTCAGCCTTTGAGAGCTGTTCTTGAGACACAGTCTATTGGTCTTTCACATCTGTCGTCCATCTCATGGGATAATGCCACATGGAGAGGCATCGCAGCTCAACACCAGTTCCTTAGATTGTTCAAAATGTACCAACAAGTTCAAAAAATGGAGGAATTTTCTTTTACACTGTTAAAAGCTTCTTCCTGGAGAATATTCCAAGACCATCGCTGATGTTTCTTTAGCAGCATATGCAAGAGGGCCAATAACGTCAACGAGTTTGGTAAGAAATGCCCACAGTAACTTAGCTTTTCTAAAAATGACTCAAGCTCAGATGTGTGTTTTGGAGCCAGTGTCTCCTTTAAGGCCTTGACCTTGCCTTCCATGGGGTGTAATCTTTGTGCATCTACACATGAACCCCAGGTAGGTTACCTCAGCAGCTTTCAAAGTACATTTCTCCTTGAGACGAACTTGAGCCTCTTGAAATCTCCCCAGCACTTCCTCCAAGTTTGCTGAATGCTTGGCTTCTGTCAATCCAGTCATGAGAACATCATCAAGGTATACCACAACTCGCGGCAACCCCTGCAACAGACTCTCCATTGTCTTCTGGAAAATTGCACATGCTGAAAACACGCCAAAAGGCAGATATGTGTATTGTATGTTTGTATTTGTGTGTGTTTATCATGACATAACTTCAGGAAGCATTGTCTAATTTGAGTTGCTAATATGTGTCACCCATATACAGCTTTGTGTAAGATTGGCCTCTAGCCAGCTTTGTATATAGTTCTTCAATCTTCGGGATCATATATTTATCCAACTTGATTGCCCAAATAATTGTTAATTTTTAATCACCACAAATGCAGATGGTTTTGTCCTGTTTCATATGGGAACCATGGCTGCTGCCCATTCCAAGAACTGAACTGGCTGGACAATGCCCAGTTTTTCCAATTGCTTTAATTCAGTATCTACTTTCTCTCAAAAAGCATAAAGAATCAAGGGGTCACCTCTCGATCCACATTGAGCTTCGCTTGCAGGCCTTTTAATTTGCCGAATTTATCCTTGAAGACACTCTTGTATTTCTTCATCAATTCGAGCAGTCCTCTGTCCTGCACTTGGAAAATCTCAGCCCAATTTAACTTGATTTTCTTAAGCCAATCGCAGCTGAGATGGCTTGGTTTTTGCCTGACACTATGATCACTGGGGGTTGGTCAGATTGTTGCACATAGCTTACAAGTACCATTGCAGTATCCATTATTTTTTATCACTTCTCTGGTATAAATTGTTAACTTGGCCACAGTATTCTTCAAATTCAATGGCTGAACTCCTTCTCTCAAGGACCAATACGTGTGCTTACCTATCACAGTAGTTGATGCCACTGTATTAACTTCCATTTTATGAGGCTTCCGATTTACCTGGAATATTACAGTAATAGGGGTTATCTTGCCCGTTTTTATATTAAACAGAGTAAAATCGTTAATTATTAAATCGTTAAACTCTTCCACATTGTATACTGGTAAAGCATTATTTAATCAACTACTCAGTAGACTTGACTTGGCTCTGCACCTATGCCTTAAGTGGCCTCTCCTATGACAAAAAACTCAGCCTCCTTCTACTGCCAAGATTCAGAGAAGTGGTTACCTCCATGTTGGTAACATTCCACTTCAAACTTTGCTGATTGAATGCCTGCTGTAAATGTTCTTGTCTTATTTATGGCTTGAACTTGTATCCTCCCTCATGGCTTCTGGGGTGGGGGGTTGGGTGGGGGGGGTGGAGTGGGGGGGGTGGGGTGGGGGGGTGGGGTGGGGGGGTGGGGGGTGGGGGGGGCGGTGGGGGTGGGGGGGCGGTGGGGGTGGGGGTGGGGGGGGGGCGGTGGGGGGGGGCGGTGGGGGTGGCGGTGGGGGGGCATGGTGGGGGGGGGTGGTGGGGGTGAGGGGGGGTGAGTGGGGGTGGGGGGGCGGCGGTGGGGCGGCGGTGGGGGTGGGGGGGGGCGGCGGTGGGGGTGGGGGGGGTGGGGGGGCGGCGGTGGGGGTGGGGGGGCGGCGGTGGGGGTGGGGGGGGCGGCGGTGGGGGGGGCGGCGGTGGGGGTGGGGGGGGCGGCGGTGGGGGTGGGGGGGCGGTGGGGGGGCGTTGGCGGTGGGGGTGGGGGGGGCGGTGGGGGGGCGGTGGGGGTTGTGGGGGGCATCTTGGTAAGTACTCTCTTATTTTCTCAACTTCAATGTTACCCTCACAGTCTGAGGATAATTTTTTTATCTTCGTCGCCAAATGAAAGGATGCTTGTTCACCAGTTAGGGAAAACACAACTCATTTATTACAGGTTAAAACTATAGAAAAAAAAAACTATAAACTTAAAACAGCCTTGTGGCTGCAATCAGCTCCTGAGATGACTGAGTGCAGATGCTCCGCTTACCAAGGTGATCCCCTACCCTGCTCCATGATTGGTTCCCTGGGTCATGTGACCCTGACTCTGCAGATTGATCCTTAAAGGGATAATCACCACACGGCCACATAACATAACTTATCCTGCACATAATATTTGTATCGTTCAATTATTACAAATAGTTCTTAAAACAGCTCACAACTGCTACCACTAATATTTTCCCTCCTTTCTTACAGGCCAATGTCAGGCACTAAAATAAAGCAGTACAAAGAATAAAGAACAGTACAGCACAGGAAATAGGCCCTTCGGTCCTCCAAGCCTGTGCCGCTCATTGGTCCAACTAGACCATTCATTTGTATCCCTCCATTCCCAGACTGCTCATGTGACTATCCAGGTAAGTCTCAAACGATGCCTTTGGTATTACTTCCAAGTGAATGAAATAGGGGAGGAGACTATTAAGTGCAAGGCAATCCTCCTGAGTGCGTGTGGAACTCAAACTTTATAGTCTAATTGGCAGTCTCACGGCTCCAAGTGTACCTGAATCCAAATCATTCAGTGAGTTTGTGAAATTTTTGAAGTCACATTTCCAGCGTAACAGTCATACTCCAGAGATTCAAGCTTAATTCAAGGGGGAGAACCCCAGGTGAAACGATTGCGATTTATATCACTAAATTGAAACATCCTGGTAAACCTTCTCTGCACTCTCTCTAAAGCCTCCATGTCCTTCTGGTAGTGCGGCGATCAGAGCTGGACGCAGTACTCCAAATGTGGCCTAACCAGCGTTCTATACAGCTGCAACATCAGACTCCAGCTTTCATACTCTATACCCCGTCCTATAAAGGCAAGCATACCATATGCCTTCTTCACCACCTTCTCCACCTGTGCTGCCACCTTCAAGGATTTGTGGACTTGCACACCTAGGTCCCTCTGTGGTTCTATAATCTTGATGGCTCTGCCATTTATTGTATCACTCCCCCCTACATTAGTTCTTCCAAAATGCATCACTTCGCATTTATCTGGATTAAGTTCCATCTGCCATTTCTCCGTCCAATTTTCCAGCCTATCTATATCCTGCTGTATTGTCCGACGATGTTCATCGCTATCCGCAAGTCCAGCCATCTTCGTGTCATCCGCAAACTTGCGGATAACACCAGTTACGCCTTCTTCCAAATCATTTATATATATCACAAATAGCAGAGGTCCCAGTACAGAGCCCTGCGGAACACCACTGGTCACAGACCTCCAGCCGGAAAAAGACCATTCGACTGCTCCCCTCTGTCTCCTGTGGCCAAGCCAGTTTTCTACCCATCTAGCCTTGTATCCCATGAGCCTTAACCTTCTTAACTAACCTGTCATGAGGGACTTTGTCAAATGCCTTACTGAAATCCATATAGACGACATCCACGGCCCTTCCTTCGTCAACCGTTTTTGTCACTTCCTCAAAAAACTCCACCAAATTTGTAAGGCACGACCTCCCTCTTACAAAACCATGCTGTCTGTCACGAATGAGATTGTTCCGTTCTGAATGCGCATACATCCTGTCTCTAAGAATCCTCTCCAACAACTTCCCTACCACAGACGTCAAGCTCACCGGCCTATAATTACCCGGATTATCCCCGCTACCCTTCTTAAATAACGGTAGCACATTCACTTTCCTCCAATCCTCAGGGACCTCACCTGTGTCCAATGAAGAGACAAAGATTTCCGTCAGAGGCCCAGCAATTACATCTCTTGTCTCCCTGAGCAGTCTAGGATAGATGCCATCAGGCCCTGGGGATTTGTCAGTTTTAATGTTACCTAAAAAACCTAACACTTCCTCCCTTATAATGGAGATTCTCTCTAACGGGTCAACACCTCCCTCTGAGACACTCCCAGTCAACAAGTCCCTCTCCTTTGTGAATACCGATGCAAAGTATTCATTTAGGATCTCCCCTATTCCCTTGGGTTCTAAGCATAATTTCCCTCCTTTGTCCCTGAGAGGTCCGACTTTTTCCCTGACAACTCTTTTGTTCCTAACATATGAATAAAATGCCTTAGGATTCTCCTTAATCCTATCTGCCAAGAACATCTCGTGACCTCTTTTTGCCCTTCTAACTCCCTGTTTGAGTTCTTTCCTACTCTCTCTGTATTCCTCCAGAGCTGCATCTGTTTTCAGTTGACTGGACCTAACATACGCCTCTCTTTTCTTTTTGATCAGATCCTCAATTTCCCCGGTTATCCACGGCTCTCGAATCCTACCTTTCCTATCCTTCCTTTTTACAGGCACATGCCTGTCCTGCAGCTTTATCAACTGTTCCTTAAAAGACTCCCACATGCCAGACGTGGACTTACCCCCAAACAGCCTCTCCCAATCAACGGCCACCAATTCCTGCCTAATCCGGCTATAGTTAGCCTTCCCCCAATTTAGCACCCTGCCCGTAGGACAACACTCGTCCTTGTCCATTACTATCCTAAAGTTAACAGAGTTGTGGTCACTATTTGCCACATGTTCCCCTACCGAAACTTTGACAATCTGACCGGGCTCATTTCCCAGAACTAGATCCAGTATAGCCCCCTCTCTAGTTGGGCTATCTACATACTGTTCCAAAGAACCTTCCAGTATGCATTTTACAAATTCCTCCCCGTCCGGACCCCCAGCCCTAAGCACTTTCCAGTCTATACCAGGGAAATTGAAGTTTCCCACTACAACAACCCTATTTTTTCTGCACATATCCAGAATCTCCTGACATGTCCGTTCCTCCACTTCCCGTGGGCTGTTGGGTGGCCTGTAGTATACCCCCAGCATAGTGATTGCACCTTTCCTGTTTCTGAGCTCCACCCACAGCGACTCATTGCATGACCCCTCTAAATTGTCCACCCTCTGCACCGCTGTAATATGCTCCCTAACTAATACCGCTACTCCCCCACCTTTTTTAGCCCCTCCTCTATCTCGCCTAAAACACTTATAGTAGACAGCCAGCAAAGAAATCTAAATCCTCGTGCACACCCATTTCATTCTCCAGGCACATGCCCTCACTGTAGAGGTCATGACAAGTGCAATGTTGGTGAATACACCATGCAGGATTTCTTATTATTCCCTTTTCCCCAACTTACTTCTACTTCACTCTGTGAAAGCAAAAGCATATGTAGGGACTGGCTGGGCCTTACTTTTAAACAAGGAAGCAAATCCACAAAGAATTTGACATTTCTACTTGTGTTTGATTAACAATGTTGTTTCTCTGTTGCATGTCTTACATGCTTGGTTGGTTTTACTGCATCTGGAACAAATGCTGGTTATACATAAACATGTTGCTATAGTGACACATCACTATAGTAACCTGTATTTGCTTATCAACATTGACTATTGGGTCGCCAGCCTTATGCACTGTACTTCACATAAGCTGTCACAGCAAAAGAAAAACTACTCAGTATTATCTTTAATCTAAATAGGTTTTGATTACAGGTGTAGTGTGGGTGGTGCCATCAAATATTTGGGCTTGGCAAGAGAATGATGGGACCTTGATCTTTTACATTCTCTGCCTGAGGCAACAATGTGTGATTGTAAAAATCATAGAATCCCTACAGTGCAGAAAGAGGCCATTTGGCCCATCGAGTCTGCACCGACCACAATCCCACCCAGGCCCTACTCCCTTATCCTTACATATTTACCCACTAATCCCTCTAAACTACACATCTTAGGACACTAAGGGGCAATTTTAGCATGGCCAATCAACCTAACCAGCACATCTTTGGACTGTGGGAGGAAACTCACGCAGACACGAGGAGAATGTGCAAACTCCACACAGACAGTGACCCAAGCCGGGAATCGAACCCAGGACTCTGGAGCAGCAGTGCTAACCACTGTGCTACCGTGCCGCCCATGAAAATGAAATCAGAAATATTCAGTTAAATGGAATAAAACAGTGGATGTACCTGTACCATTATCTATTAGCATGACTTATTCCACTAGAACTACTGCCAGACATTGAACTGTTACACGCATGCATTAACCTTCTGAATTGTGACAGGGATGTTACATGTTTCCATTATTAAAGAGGAGATAGCAGGGCATCTGGATAGAAATGGTTCGATCAATCAGACGCAGCATGGATTCATGAGGGAAAGTCGTGCTTGACGAACATGTTGGATTTTAATGAAGATGTGACTAGGGCGGTTGATGGAGGAGAACCGGTGGATGCGGTGTTTTTGGATTTCCAAAAGGCGTTTGATAAGGTGCCCCATAAAAGGCTGCTGAAGAAGATTAGGGCACACGGAGTTGGGGGTAGTGTGTTAAAGTGGATTGGGGACTGGCTATCCGACAGGAAGCAAAGAGTCGGAATAAATGGGTGTTTTTCCGGTTGGAGGAAGGTAACTAGTGGCGTGCCGCAGGGATCGGTACTCGGGCCGCAACTGTTTACCATTTATATAGATGATCTGGAGGAGGGGACGGAGTGTAGGGTAACGAAGTTTGCAGACGACACAAAGATAAGTGGAAAAGTGAATCGTGTGGAGGACGGAGAAGATCTGCAGAGAGATTTGGACAGGCTGAGTGAGTGGGCGAGGATATGGCAAATGGAGTATAACGTTGATAAATGCGAGGTTATACACTTTGGAGGAAATAATAACAAATGGGATTACTATCTCAATGGAAACAAATTAAATCATGCTACCGTGAAAAGGGACCTGGGGGTCCTTGTGCATGAGACGCAAAAGCCCAGTCTGCAGGTACAACAGGTGATCAAGAAGGCAAATGGGATGTTGGCCTATATCGCGAGGGGGATAGAATATAAAAGCAGGGATGTCTTGATGCACCTGTACAGGGCATTGGTGAGGCCGCAGCTGGAATACTGTGTGCAGTATTGGTCCCCTTGTATGAGGAGGGATATATTGGCATTGGAGGGAGTGCAGAGAAGGTTCACCAGGTTGATACCGGAGATGAGAGGTTTGGATTATGAGGAGAGGCTGAGGAGATTGGGTTTGTACTCGTTGGAGTTTAGAAGGATGAGGGGGGATCTTATGGAGACTTATAAGATAATGCGGGGGCTGGATAGGGTGGAGGCGGAGAGATTCTTTCCACTTAGTAAGGAAGTTAAAACTAGAGGACACAGCCTCAAAATAAAGGGGGGTCGGTTTAAGACAGAGTTGAGGAGGAACTTATTCTCCCAGAGGGTGGTGAATCTCTGGAATTCTCTGCCCACTGAGGTGGTGGAGGCTACCTCGCTGAATATGTTTAAAGCGCGGATGGATGGATTCCTGATCGGTAAGGGAATTAAGGGTTATGGGGATCAGGCGGGTAAGTGGTACTGATCAGCTATGATCTTATTGAATGGCGGGCAGGCTCGAGGGGCTAGATGGCCTACTCCTGCTCCTATTTCTTATGTTCTTATGTTACATAGGATTTACCATACAGTAACAACCTAATCAGCCCAAACTCCTCCTACCCCTCTTCATCTAACTTTATCAGTATGACCTTATATATACCTTACTCTCTCATGTGTTTATCTAGCTTCAGTTTGTAATAATTCTGCCAAGGGTAGTCTTCCGTCACCAGGACACACTTTATTGATAACCAAAGGAAGAGCCCCACCTGCGTCTTACAGCAAATAAATCAATACCCAGGGACCTACAAGGATCCAGGTTGAAGCAACGGGTTTTAACCCCATGCTGCTCACTTCCTATTGGACCAGCATACACTTTCTCAATAAAGGGGTTCATAACTCCACAAAGCACTCCTTCTGCTCTGTATGGATTCTATTCCATGAAGCCCAAGGGGAGTTCTATTGACGATTTCCCATACCTTTCGTGGCCATCATAACATCCCTTCCCGTTTAGATTGTTTCTTCCCCTGCATAAAGGTCTTTTCCACTTCGTAGCTGGTCTGATGTCCGTCGAAGGCGGTGCCAGATCAGGCGGTGTGAACTGAATAGGGGACCCTAGTTTCTGGAGGGAACATTGCAGGGTTACTGACGTGAGTCTCTTGTGTTCTGCTTCAGCTGGGATGCCCGCTTCCTCTGCTTCCATCTCAGAGTCCGTGTCCTTGTTATCTGGAGGGGTTAACACAAAGTTGACAAAGAACAAAGAACAAAGAACAGGACAGCACAGGAAACAGGCCCTTCGGCCCTCCAAGCCTGTGCCGCTCATTGGTCCAACTAGACCATTCGTTTGTATCCCTCCATTCCCAGACTGCTCATGTGACTATCCAGGTAAGTCTTAAAGATGCCAGCGTGTCTGCCTCCACCACCCTACTTGGCAGCGCATTCCAGACCCCCACCACCCTCTGTGTAAAAAACGTCCCTCTGATATCTGAGTTATACCTCGCCCCTCTCACCTTGAGCCCGTGACCCCTCGTGATCGTCGCCTCCGACCTGGGAAAAAGCTTCCCACTGTTCACCCTATCTATACCCTTCATAATTTTGTACACCTCTATTAGGTCTCCCCTCATTCTCCATCTTTCCAGGGAGAACAAACCCAGTTTACCCAATCTCTCCTCATAGCTAAGACCCTCCATACCAGGCAACATCCTGGTAAACCTTCTCTGCACTCTCTCTAACGCCTCCACATCCTTCTGGTAGTGCGGCGACCAGAACTGGACGCAGTACTCCAAATGTGACCTAACCAGCGTTCTATACAGCTGCATCATCAGACTCCAGCTTTTATACTCTATACCCCGTCCTATAAAGGCAAGCATACCATATGCCTTCTTCACCACCTTCTCCACCTGTGCTGCCACCTTCAAGGATTTGTGGACTTGCACACCTCGGTCCCTCTGCGCCTCTATACTCTTGATGGCTCTGCCATTTATTGTATAACTCCCCCCTACATTAGTTCTTCCAAAATGCATCACTTCGCATTTATCTGGATTAAATTCCATCTGCCATTTCTCCGCCCAATTTTCCAGCCTATCTATATCCTGCTGTATTGTCCGACAATGTTCATCGCTATCCGGAAGTCCAGCCATCTTCGTGTCATTCGCAAACTTGCTGATAACACCAGTTACACCTTCTTCCAAATCATTTATATATATCACAAATAGCAGAGGTCCCAGTACAGAGCCCTGCGGAACACCACTGGTCACAGACCTCCAGCCGGAAAAAGACCCTTCGACTGTTACCCTCTGTCTCCTGTGGCCAAGCCAGTTTTCTACCCATCCAGCCACCTCTCCTTGTATCCCATGAGCCTTAACCTTCTTAACCAACCTGCCATGAGGGACTTTGTCAAATGCCTTACTGAAATCCATATAGACGACATCCACGGCCCTTCCTTCGTCAACCGTTTTTGTCACTTCCTCAAAAAACTCCACCAAATTTGTAAGGCACGACCTCCCTCTCACAAAACCATGCTGTCTGTCACGAATGAGATTGTTCCGTTCTAAATGCGCATACATCCTGTCTCTAAGAATCCTCTCCAACAACTTCCCTACCATGGACGTCAAGCTCACTGGCCTATAATAACCTGGGTTATCCCTGCTACCCTTCTTAAATAACGGTAGCCCATTCGCTATCCTCCAATCCTCAGGGACCTCACCTGTGTCCAATGAAGAGACAAAGGTTTCCGTCAGAGGCCCAACAATTACATCTCTTGTCTCCCTGAGCAGTCTAGGATAGATGCCATCAGGCCCTGGGGATTTGTCAGTTTTAATGTTACCTAAAAAACCTAACACTTCCTCCCTTGTAATGGAGATTCTCTCTAACGGGTCAACACCTCCCTCTGAGACACTCCCAGTCAACAAGTCCCTCTCCTTTGTGAATACCGATGCAAGGTATTCATTTAGGATCTCCCCTATTCCCTTGGGTTCTAAGCATAATTTCCCTCCTTTGTCCCTGAGAGGTCCGACTTTTTCCCTGACAACTCTTTTGTTCCTAACATATGAATAAAATGCCTTAGGATTCTCCTTAATCCTATCTGCCAAGAACATTTCGTGACCTCTTTTTGCCCTTCTAACTCCCCGTTTGAGTTCTTTCCTACTCTCTCTGTATTCCTCCAGAGCTGCATCTGTTTTCAGTTGACTGGACCTAACGTACATCTCTCTTTTCTTTTTGATCAGAAGCTTTTATCAAAACAAACGTTTTGGTCTGGTTTCCTCCCACAGTCCAAAGATGTGTGGGTTAGGTTGATTGGCCATGCTAAATTGACTCTGGTGATGGGATTAGCAGGGTAAATACGTGGGGTTACAGGAATAGGGCCTGGGTGGGATTGTGGTTGGTGCAGACTCGATGGGCCAAATGGCATCCTTCAGCACTGTAGGGATTCTATCATTCTATGAAAGTTTATTAAATAACACAGTTTAATTATAACTAATGAATTAGCTTAACTTTTAACAATTGAACAATATTCAAACATGACAAGACATGATTCTTAATGGCTAACCTTTCACTATGAGTTTCAATCAATCAATATTTCTCTTATAGATTCCTTTTCAAAATTTGTTCGCAAAGCACAGGCATACTTGCTTTGACTTAGGTTACCAGGCTTGGAGCTTTAAGGAAGCATTTGAAGAGAGAGAGAAAGAGAGACACTGTTTGAAACTGGGCTTTCCTGCAAGCTTAGCTCCTCTGATTAGCCACATGAATCTGTCCCTGTCAATCAACCCAATCAAAACTCATATGACTGCATACCTAGTCTAAAATTCAAGGAGAACCTAAATAAACAAAAGGTCCATATATTCACAAAGTAACACATTCCGAGCAAAAATCAGTTATTATCCTGTATTCTCAGCACTTGAGCTGCAGGGTGGCCAAACAAATCGACTCCTGCAATACAACACTGCCTCTTAAAGCAACCCCACCTTACACATAAAATATAGCAAGATAGCACAGTATCGTCACAGATCCCAGGGTCCCAACTGGGACCATCTCTGAAGTTCCTTACGTGAACCAGATCACCCATCTTAAATATTCTTTGTGTCCTTGCAGAATCATGATTTTATTTTTTTGTTGTGACTCCACCCTCCCTGCCAGGTTCGGGAACAGTGGGCTCAGTCTTATTCGAAGTCGCCTTCCCATTAGCAGTTCCGCTGGGGCAATTCCTGTTGTTATGTGAGACATGGTCCTAAAGTCAAACAAATATTGTGCCACCAGTTTTTTCATGCCATTTTTGAAAGTCTGCACCACCCGTTCCACCAGTTCATTTAACACCGGGTGATAAGGTGCTGTTCGGATGGGTCAGATACCATTAGAGAGCTTGAAGTTCTGGAAATCACAGCTAGTAAAGGCTGTGCCGTTATTAGAAACCAGGACTTCTGGTATTCAGTGCATATGTACTGAATAGGAGGTGTAGTGGACAGTGAGGAAGGTTTTCAAAGCTTGCAGAGGGATTTGGACCAACTAGAAAAATGGGCTGAAAAATGGCAAATGGAATTTAATAGTAAGAAGTTTAACAACACCAGGTTAAAGTCCAACAGGTTTATTTGGTAGCAAAAGCCACACAAGCTTTCGAGGCTCTGAGCCCCTTCTTCAGGTGAGTGGGAATTCTGTTCACAAACAGAACTTATAAGACACAGACTCAATTTACATGAATAATGGTTGGAATGCGAATACTTACAACTAATCCAGTCTTTAAGAAACAAAACAATGGGAGTGGAGAGAGCATCAAGACAGGCTAAAAAGATGTGTATTGTCTCCAGACAAGACAGCCAGTGAAACTCTGCAGGTCCACGCAACTGTGGGAGTTACAAATAGTGTGACATAAATTCTGATTCTAGGATCGCATGATAAAGACTCAGGAGGAAAAAAGCAGAAATATTTATGTGAAATAGTGTGACATAAACCCAATATCCCGGTTGAGGCCGTCCTTGTGTGTGCGGAACCTGGCTATCAGTTTCTGCTCCGCGACTCTGCGCTGTCGTGTGTCGCGAAGGCCGCCTTGGAGAACGCTTACCCGAATATCAGAGGCCGAATGCCCGTGACCGCTGAAGTGCTCCCCAACAGGAAGAGAACAGTCTTGCCTGGTGATTGTCGAGCGGTGTTCATTCATCCGTTGTCGCAGTGTCTGCATAGTTTCCCCAATGTACCATGCCTCGGGACATCCTTTCTTGCAGCGTATCAGGTAGACAACGTTGGCCGAGTTGCAAGAGTATGTACCGTGTACCTGGTGGATGGTGTTCTCACGTGAGATGATGGCATCTGTGTCGATGATCCGGCACGTCTTGCAGAGGTTGCTGTGGCAGGGTTGTGTGGTGTCTTGGTCACTGTTCTCCTGAAGGCTGGGTAGTTTGCTGCGGACAATGGTCTGTTTGAGGTTGTGCGGTTGTTTGAAGGCAAGAAGTGGGGGTGTGGGGATGGCCTTGGCGAGATGTTCGTCTTCATCAATGACATGTTGAAGGCTCCGGAGGAGATGCCGTGGTGTTGTTAACCTGGTGTTGTTAAACTTCTTACTGTGTTTACCCCAGTCCAACGCCGGCATCTCCACACAATGGAATTTAACGCAGACAAGTGTGAGATATTGCACTTTGGAAGGCCAAACCAAAGAAGAACGTACAGGGTAAATGGTAGGACTCTGAAGAGTGCAGTTGAACAGAGGGATCTGGGAATACAGGTACAGAGTTCCCTAAAAGTGACGTCACAGGTGGATAGGGTCGTAAAGAGTGCCTTTGGTACATTGGCCTTTATAAATCGGAGTATCGAGTGTAAAAGTTGGAGTGTTATGGTAAGGTTATATAAGGCATTGGTGAGGCCGAATTTGGAGTATTGTGTACAGTTTTGGTCACCTAGTTACAGGAAGGATGTAAATAAGATTGAAAGAGTGCAGAGAAGGTTCACAAGGATGTTGCCGGGACTTGAGAAGCTGAGTTACAGAGAGAGATTGAATAGGTTGGGACTTTATTCCCTGGAGCGTAAAAGATTGAGGGGAGATTTGATAGAGGTGTATAAGATTTTGATGGGTATAGATAGAGTGAATGCAAGCAGGCTTTTTCCGCTGAGGCTAGGGGAGAAAAAAACCAGAGGGCATGGGTTAAGGGTGAAAGGAGAAAAGTTTAAAGGGAATATTCGGGGGGGCTTCTTCACGCAGAGAGTGGTGGGAGTGTGGAATGAGCTGCCAGATAAAGTGGTAAATGCGGGGTCACTTTTAACATTTAAGAAAAACTTGGACGGGTTCATGGATGAGAGGGGTGTGGAGGGATATGGTCCAAGTGCAAGTCAGTGGGACTAGGCATAAAATGGTTCGGCACAGACAAGAAGGGCCAAAAGGCCTGTTTCTGAGCTGTAATTTTCTATGGTTCTATGTAGGGTGACATGGTGACACAGTGGTTAGCACTGCTGTCTCACAGCACCAGAGACCTTGGTTCAATTCCAACTTCAGGTGACTGTCAGGTGAACTTGCACATTCTTCCCATGTTTGCATGTGTTTCCTCCGGGTGCTCCGGTTTCCCCCCACACTTCAAAAAATGTTTGGGTTAGGTTGATTGGCCATACTAAATTGCCCCTTAGGGGCAGTGGAATTAGCAGGGTAAAATATGTGTGGTTACGGGGATAGGGCCTGACTGGGAATGTTGTCAGTGCAGGCTTGATGGACCGAATGGCCTTCTGCACTGTAGGGATTCTATGATTCTAATTTTTCGATCATAGCAGAAGTCGTGGAACCCATGTGGCACACCTCCAACCACTTGAAGTGTACAACCTACCATGAATAAAAACATGGAACTCATAAAGGGCCCCTCAAAGTCCACATGGACGCGCACCCATGGCCTAACAGGTCACTCCCATGGAGGTAGGGAGGCTGAGGGAGGGAGGTTTTGATTTTCCTGGCACAACTCGCACTGCTTCACCAATTCCATAATGTCTGAGTCGAGACTGGGCCACCAGACATCGTGCCAAGCCAGCATTTTCATCTTTGATGCTGCAGGGTGGCCATTATGTAGTTCCATTAATATTGGATGCTGCCCTGGGGATGGAACAACTACTCGGGACCCCCAGAGAATGATCCCGTCCTTAACACTGAGCTTGTCTTTCTTAGCTAGGTAGGATTTTATTTCCTCAGGAGGTTGTCCTTGGGATCAACCACGTAGGCTCATGTGCCTTATTTTAGACAAGATTAGGTCTTTTTGTGTCTGGGCATTATTCTGCACTGTAGACACTGGCAGAGTCTCAAAAAAGTTTCGGGTCATCATGCCCTTTCTACTGCTGGTAAAGTAACCAGGCTTGTGAGCAATGGGAGGCGACTCAGTGCATCAACGTTGTCTATCCGGGTCCCAGGGCGTGCTCTAGAAGATATTCATATGCCACAAGTAAACTGTATCCAGGTGGAGGTTATGGGGGAATTGCCTTCTCTACTGTTAAACAGCTTTAATTTAAACACCTTCCAAGAATTCCAGTTTAATGAGACAAACAAGGACAGTAATTCAATTATTTTTTTTATCTAATACTTCTAGTACCAACTCAAACATAAACAGTTGCAACTCATTAACTCTTTACTGAACTTTGACTCTAATTGAACATCAACTTTAACTATTTAACTGAAAATAGATACTACCGAGTTTAGGAAAACCAAGGCCATGAAATATCCTCGATGTAGAATCTACCTTCTTCTCTCTGAAGTATCCTTCAGGGTAAAAGCTTTGTTGCAATGGTTGTTCTCTTGGAGTTATCGCTGCCAAAGGACTCACATGTCTTTTATCCACAATTCTCCACTTGCTTCCGGAAGATTCTCTATCATCCAGCCAACTGTGTAACCAGAAACCGATCACATGGCTCGAACATCCAGTGAAATTACTTTTGAACAAAACCATTACACTTAGTTCAAGCTGCATACTCCATACATAGCAGCCATAAATCGGAGCCAGCTGTCTCAGTCAATGTAAACAACTTCCCTGATCTGACCAACACAGGAAGCTTCAGATCACAGCTCTCAGACCAGGACCTCTTTACGACCTGCATCTGGTTTTCATCTATAAGTTGACCAAAATTCCCAGCATGCTTAGCTCTCAGCCAGAATAGCTCTCAGCCATTTTAAAGCCACTATTGCCATTATTGTTGTTAAATCATTGTTGTAGCCATTCTTTCTCTGTCCACACTACTTTAAAAAGTCCCAATAAGGATTTGTGGTCGGTAACTATTATGAAACTTCTGCCATAGACGTACAGATGGAACTTTTTCACACCAAATTTGACCACTAATCCATCTCTCCTCATCTGAGAACAGCTTTGCTCAGCATCAAAAGGGTCCTGGATGCATACGCGAAGGACTTTTCTGTCCCGTCTTTCCAGTGATGTGAAAGTACTACCCCAACCCTGTATAGGGAAGTGGTGCTTGTCATCACGAGTCCTTTCTTGGGATAAAATTGGTCAATAAGTTAGATGACAGTGGCTAATGTTTAACTTTATCGAAATCCTCTATAAATGGCACATCCCAGGTCAATCTTAGGTATTTTCAAATAGTACGGTGTGGAAGAAGGCCAGAATGGAAGTCAAATTTGCTATAAATTTTCCATAATAATTTAATCACAGAAAGGGTTTTAATTCCATGGTGTTCCTTGAAGTTGGTGTTTCCTTGGTAGCCTTTACCTTATCCTCTACTGGATGGAACCCGTTGCCATCTACCCAGTAGTTTAAGTAGGTCACTTCAGCCACTTTAAAGACGCATTTTTCCCTCTTCAAACATACTCCAGCCATTGAGAATCATAGGAATGATTATACGAATCTCTGCAAGACCTCTTCGAAGTTGCCAGATGTTCTTGTTTTGAGGCCCCCGTGACCAGGACATAATATAAGTACACTGCCACTTTGGGAAGTCCTTGGAGAATGACTCATTGGAAAATGGGACACGCTGATGAGACCTCAAAGGGCAAGTGAGTATACTCATAGTCTCTTGTGCGTGTTGATCATGACATATTTCTGGGAGGATATATCCAATTCAAGCTGAAGATAGATGTGGCTCATGTTCAACTTGGAGAACATCTGGCCATGTGCTAACTTAGCGCATAGGTCTTTGATTTGTAGCATGGGGTACACATAAAGTTTGGAAAACCGATTGACTGTTGATTTATAGTCCCAACAGAAATGAACCAACTTATCTCGCTTAAGAATGGAGACTATGGCCAGAATTTTACCGGCACGTCCACTCTGATTCCGGGGACGGGTGAGGCTCGGAGAAGGGCATTCTCCATTGGCCTCAGGCAAGATTGTACGAACCTCGGGCGGACGTGCCGGTAAAATCCCCGTCCTATGGTGCAGCCCATTCTGTAAATTGAACGGGCCTTATTATGTCTAAACTTTAAAGGTGCCCTAGTTCAATTTCTACCTTCTCCAACAGTGAGTATGGGACTGGTCTTGCTCTGAAATATTTAGGTTTAGCATTGGGACCAATGTAGATCTTGGCTTTGTCCCTTTTATTTTTCCCTGGTCCTCTTGGAAAACTCCAGGGTATCTACTGATAACTTCATATAGTCCCCCACGGCTAGCCTGAAGATCTCCAACCAGTGCAGCCTGATCTGTTGAAATCGATCTCTCCCCATAAGGCTTGGTCCTTGTGCTTCTACAAGATGTGTGGAAGATGAGCTATTGGTTCCTGTAAGTCACTGGGGCCATTATGGTGCCTTTTATTTTTAAAGGTTCCCCTGTGTTGGTGGCTAATCTGGCCTTCATGTCTCCCAAGCTCAGGAGTAGGATGCCAGTTTCTCTGATAATGAGGACCGCTGTGTCCACCTCCATCTTCAAGTGATGACCATTTATTCATAGCTCTACCACTACAGGGGCAACTGTTTTTGTGATGATGCAATTCAGTTATAATGAACCTGTTTCTGGAAGAGGGGTTACTTGCATGGTGCAGTCATGTACTGGCCTTGGCTTCTTAACCGAACAGTACATGTTTTACCTATTCCTAAAATGTTATCTTTGATGTGCCCTTTGGCAGTATTTGCAATAGTCATTTGTCTGGCATCCACACTCTTCTAGAGTTTGTTCCTGAACACACCTGGGGCCGTCACTGCCTTTTGGCTGCCTGGTGGTGTTATTAGAGCTCCAGTATCGTAAGGGGCCCTATAACATCATTTAAACAAGCACTCTCCATTGAGGACCGATTCCACGAGGCCCCTCCTTCAGCTGGAAGACATTGTTGCTGGTAGCCCCTGAGCACCTATTTCTGTGTTTTTGAGCAATAAAACTATTTCAATGGCCTTTTTCAACTCTAGGTTGGGCTCTGTCAACAGCTTCTTTTGGGTAGTTAGGTTATTTATGCCCCATACCAATCTGTCTTGCAATATTTTGTTTAGAGACAATCTGAATTCGCACTGTTCCGCTAATTTCTGTACCTTGTCAAACATTCAGTGACATGTTACCCAGGGGTTTTCCAGGATATATTGAAGCAGATCTCTGGAATATTACAGAAAGCTCTGGGTCGTAATGGTTTATCACCAAGTCTCGTAGCTCATTAAATGTTTTTGAGTCGGGGCATATAGGTAGGTCTGACTTTTTAATCACACTGAATGTCAAGGTCCCACATGCCATCAATAAAATTACTTTTTGTTTTTCATCTCCTTCAATGTTGCCAACACGGAAGAAGTAACACAGACGCTCTGTACATTGGGCCCTGTCTTCTCTGCTGGTATCACAGATTCCATGTTTCCCGAAATAAAGGCATTATTGCTTTTCTTTACCAGAGAACTGCTTATTCTCGACTTATGGAGACTGTCCAGAGAGAGAAAACATTTGTTTTTACTCCTTGTCACCAATATAATAATTCTGGCAAGAGCAGATTTCCATCATCAAGAAGCCCTTTATCAATAACCAAAGGAAGAACCATACCTGCGCTTACAGCAAACAAAGTCAATACCTAGGGACTTACAGCAATGGTTCTGGTTGAAGCATTGAGTTTTAGCCCCCACCCCTCCAATGCTCACTTCCTATTGGGCAAGAGTCCACTCACTTAATAAGGGAGCTCATATTCCATGAGCTCATGATAAGATCTATTGATGATTCCCCCATAAAGGCCATCATAAATACATCTATACTATTCAACTTAACTGCTCTTTGTGGTAAATTGAGTGGATATGGAAGTTTCTCCTGAATTACCTATTGATTTATTAGTGACTGTTTTATATTTAACGGCCCCTCCTTTTAGACTTCTTCATAAGAGAACTGTTTTCTTCATTCAATTTAATTACCCACATCCTTTTGAGAAATTAGTATCTGCCCAATACTTTCTAAGTTGAAATATTATAAAGAATGTGTGAACTGAAATGTAGCTATCCAAAGCAAACAATTCCACCATTGCAAACATTTTATCATCATATTCCAACTTCACCTTAATTCATTCAGTGTTTTATGGAAAATTAATTAACAATCCAACAGTAAAGTTTTGGGTTATCCAATTGAATTTGGGCACAATTCTAGAACTCCCTAGCTAACAGCAATGTGTTAGTTGGCACCTTCACCAAACAAACTCCGATGCTTCTAGAAGGCAGCTCACTACCATCTTCTCAAGGGCAATTAGGAATGGATAATAAATTCTGGCTTGCCAGTAACCCACTCATTCCATGATTAAAAAATGTATCTCAATGTGTTTTCAGTAAACTTCTCCATTGCTGTGCATCTCTGAACGAGCGGATAAAAATGTGAAATCTTTTCTCTCTGTAGGAATATCTCCTCAGTGCAGTTTCTATAATATAACTCTAAGGAGATTTCAAAATTGTTCTAAAATATAATTGACGTGTAAACATATGTGAAGTATAACACAGGAAGGTGTTTTACAGTTTCAAATTGTCACTAAAGTGCTCCTTGCATTGCTACTTTGAACATGTGTCAGCAAGATCTTGGAAAGAGCTTGAGTTCTCTGGATTTGGCAAAATCAAAATAATTGAACAAAAAATTGAAGTATCCAGAATCACCCAGAACTCACCCATTAGAAGTGATTTAGTTTCAACTCGAGAATATTAAACTGAGGCCTCTCCTGTTCACGTGGCTTGAAAAGATCCCATGGTGAGGGAGTTATTTTGGTGTCCAGACCATGTATCAGCCATATGGAAGATGGAGCCACTGCACCACCTCCCACTCCCTGCAGCCACTTTATATTTGCAATAATATTTTCTGTTAAAGGGTGAACACTAGGCCTTTACACACAAGGGCTGGTGGGATTTACAGTCGCCATACTCACACATGCAAGCTTGGTCTCACATGAAACCAGTCAATGTATCTAAGTAATTCCCTACATTTTCCCTCATACTGGCTGAGAACCATCTGCATTGCATTAATTTTGGTTCGTCCTGTCAATAGTAGAACTATAAGTAAGACACCTAATAGCTCCTGCGAGAGGTAAGGATTTATGAAAACAATCTGTAGTTTGTGATACAAAATGGGCACCTTTCCAGAAATATCTTTTAATAAATGAGAAGTGAAAACATCAAACCCAAGAATGAAGATCCTACGTTTTAGAGGTTTATCCATAGATCGATTTCACCACTGATATTCAGAGAAGGGTTTGCAGCAAACACAAAAGATTAACTTTGTGTAATAGCCTGTATCATTTTAAAAATAGGTCAAATTACAATTGTTTTAACAAACCAGAGGTCAAAAGTAGAATAAGTTGTAATCTCATATTTTTGTCTTTTAAATATTTTACTTCTATAATATGGGTGATATTGGCAAAGCTACATCTATTGCCCATCCCTGGTTGGCCTGAGAAGGTGGGTAATGGGCTTTCTCCCTGAACATCTGTATTGCTTATGGTTATGAGGCCCCCACAATGGTGTAAGGTAGGGGTTTCCAGGTTTTTGACCATGTGACGATGATGACCATATGCGCCCAAGTCAGGATGATTTCAGAGTTGAAGGGAAATGCCGGTGAAAGGTGACATAGCTGCTCTTTTTTTTGAAGAGATTGTGATAAAGTGTCATCCAGACTCGAAACGTTGGCTCTATTCTCTCTCCACAGATGCTGTCAGACCTGCTGAGACTTTCCAGCACTTCTCTGTTTCAGATTCCAGCAGCCACAGTATTTTGCCTTTATATTAGATGAGGAGAGTTTGGAGACAGAATTGTGGGTACAGTGTGTTTTTAAGAGATGGGTTTTGATGGTGGGGAGGGTGGTTTTGATTTTGTGGGTGGAACTGAGGGCTGGGCTTTGTAGGTGGGAGGGGGATGGGTTTTGGAATCTGGAGAGTACTTGGTACTTGGGGTGGGGTTGGGTTTTGGGGTGGGATGCGATTGGAGAAGGGGCTCTGTTTGGGGTGGAAGGATGGTGTTGTGAAACGGCTGGATTTGACAGAGGGACTGGGTTTGCTTTGTGAGATTGGATTTGGGGAAGAGGCTGCTTTTAAGCTGAGGGATTAGGTTTTGGGGTGGGAGGAGGCTTAGTTTGGAAAATGGGGTAGGTTTGGAAGAGGGGTCCGGTTGCGAAAGGGGATTAGATTTAGATAAGGTGCTAGGTTTTCAGTGGGGGCTGGTTTTGGGAGAGGGGCTTGATTTGGGGTGGTGAGTTGGGTATGGAATATAGGCTGTTTTTGGGATGAGGGGTTGGATAGGGAGGGGCTGGGTTGTAGGGGTTTTGGAATTGGTTGGGGGTGAGATGAGGGATTGAGCAGGTCTTGGGGGAGGGGAAGGGGTTGGGCTTGCTGTGAGGGCTGGATTTGGGTGTCAAGGTTTGGGTGAGGGGCTGGGTTTGAAGGAGCAGCTTAATTTGAGGGTGCAGCTGGGTTGAGGGAAGGGCCTGGATTTAGGTGAAGGGCTGGGTTTGGGACAGGTACTTCGCTTGCAGTGAGGGGCCGTATTTGGGGCAAGGGGCTGAGTTTGCAGCGGTGGGGGTTCTGGATTTGGTGAGGAATTGTGTATGTGAAGGGGAACTAGGTTTGGGCGATGGGCTGGGTTTGGGAGATGGACTGGGTTTGGGGAACGGTTCACTTGGAGTTGAGTTTGGGACAGGGGCTGTGCTTTGGGATTGGGCTGGAGTAGAGATAGCTAGGATGGGGCTGTGTTTGGGGTTATGTTTTTCTGGTGGAGCTGGTTCCCAGATTGTATTTTAGGGATGGAGCTGGATGTTGGAATGGATTGAATTTTGGAGTTGGATACAGGTTGGGATTGGTTTTTGGGGGTGGGCTGGTTGTGTTTTGTGGAAGATGACTTTGGGGTTGAGCTGGGTTTTAGGTTTGTGGCTGTGTTGTTTTGGGGTGGGGTTTTGAGTTTGTGGCCACGTTTGGGGTTTTATTTCCGGGTGTGGCTGTGTTTGAGGTGGGGCTGTGTTTGGGGTTCTGTTTTGAGGTGGGGCTGTGTTGGGGTGGAGTTTTGGGTTTGTGGCTGTGTTTAGCGGTTATGTTTCGGGGTGCGGCTGAATTTCTGGATGGAGCTGTTTTGTTTTGGGGTGAGGCTGTGCTTGGGGATGGGGTTGAGATTTGGTGCTGGGACATGGTTTGAAGTTCTGTTTTGGGGGTGCAGCTGTGTTTGCAATTGTTTTGAGCTGGTTCTGGTGGAGGGGGTGTGTTTGGTTATTGAGTCTGGGAGGTGTGCATGGATTCCAGAAACATAGAAGATAAGAGCAGGAGGAGGCTATTTGGCCTGCTCCACCATTCATTACGATCATCCAACTCAATAGTCGAATCCTGCTTTCTCCCCATAACCTTTGATCCCATTCACCCCAAGTGCTATATCTAGCCACCTCTTGAATACATTTCAATGTTTTGGCATCAACTAATTCCACAGGCTCACCACTCTTCGGGTGAAGAAATGTGTCCTCACCTCCGTCCTAAATGGTCTACCCCGAATCCTCAGACTGTGACCCCTGGTTCTGGATACACCCACCATCATGAACATCCTCCCTGCATCTACCCTGTCTAGTCCTGTTAGAATTTTATAAGTCTCTATGAGATCCCCCCTCATTCGTCTGAATTCCAGCGAAAACAATCCTAACCTAGTCAATCTCTCCTCATACAGCAGTCCCACCATCCCAGGAACCAGCCTGGTAAACCTTCGCTGCACTCCCTCGAGAGCAAGAACATCCTTCCTCAGAAAAGGAGACTAAAACTGCACACAATACTCTAGGTGTGGCCTCACCAAGGCCCTGGATAATTGCAAAAATGCTGTACTCAAAACATCTCACAATGAAGGCCAACATACGATTTGCCTTCTTTACCGCCTGCTGCACCTGCATGCTTACCTTCAGTGACTGGTGCACAAGGACACCCAGGTCCCGCTGCACACTCCCCTCTCCCAATTTACAGCCATTCAGGTAGTAATCTGCCTTCTTGTTTTTGCTTCCGAAGTGAATAACCTCACATTTATCCAAATTATACTGCATCTGCCATTGATTTGCTCACTCACCCAACCTGTCCAGATAATTCTGAATGATCTTTGCATCCTCGTCACAGTTCACCCTCCCACCTAACTTGGTATCATCTGTAAACTTTGAGATGTTACATTTTGTTCCCTCATCCAAATCATTAATGTATACTGTGAATAGCTGGGGTCCCAGCACCGATCCCTTTGGCATCCCACTAATTACTACCTACCAATTGAAAAGCACACATTAATTCCTACTCTTTGTTTCGTCTCTGCCAACCAGTTTTCTAATCATCTCTATACTCTTCCCCCAATCCCATGCTTTTTAATCTTGCATGATAATCTCTTATAGAGTCATAGAGGCTTACAGCATGGAAACAGGCCCTTTAGCCCAACTTGTCCATGCCGCCCCTTTTTTTAACCCCTAAGCTAGTCCCAATTGCCCACATTTGGGCCATATCCCTCTATACCCATCTTACTCATGTAACTGTCTAAACGCTTTTTAAAAGACAAAATTGTACCTGCCTCTACTACCACCTCTGGCAGCATGTTCCAGACACTCATCACCCTCTGTGTGAAAGAATTGCCCCTCTGGACCCTTTTGTATCTCTCCGCTCTCATCTTAAACCTATGCCCTCTAATTTGGGAAAGGATATTGACTATCTAGCTGATCTATGCCCCTCATTATTTTATAGATCTCTATAAGATCACCCCTAAGCTTCCTACGCTCCAGAGAAAAAAGTCGCAGTTTATCCAGCCCCTCCTTATAACTCAAACCATTAAGTCCCAGTAGCGCCCTAGTAAATCTTTTCTGTACTCTTTCTAGTTTAATAATATCCTTTCTATAATAGGGTGACCAGAACTGTACACAGTATTCCAAGTGTGGCCCTACCAATGCCTTGTACAACTTCAACAAGACATCCCAACTCGTGTATTCAATGTTCTGACCAATGAAACCAAGCATGCCGAATGCCTTCTTCACCAATTTCAAGGAGCTATGAACATGTACCCAGCCCAAGCCTGACCCCACCCCCCCTCTCCGAGTTGCAACAGTATGTACCGTGTACCTGGTGGATGGTGTTCTCATGTGAGATGATGGCATCTGTGTCGATGATCCGGCACGTCTTGCAGAGGTTGCTATGGCAGGGTTGTGTGGTGCCATGGTCACTGTACTTCTGAAGGCTGGGTAGTTTGCTGCGGACAATGGTCTGTTTGAGGTTGTGCGGTTGTTTGAAGGCAAGAAGTGGGGGTGTAGGGATGGCCTTGGCAAGGTGTTCGTCTTCATCAATGACATGTTGAAGGCTCCGGAGGAGATGCTGTAGCTTCTCCGCTCCGGGGAAGTACTGGACGACGAAGGGTACTCTGTCCACCATGTCCCGTGTTTGTCTTCTGAGGAGGTCGGTGCGGTTTTTCGCTGTGGCGCGTCGGAACTGTCGATCGATGAGTCGAGCGCCATATCCTGTTCTTATGAGGGCGTCTTTCAGCATCTGTAGGTGCTCAGCGCCGACACCTGCCAGTTTCCAGATGCAATTTTACAACTCATCTGCTTCATCCTGGACCACAATGTCTTCACCTTCAACAACCAGTTCTTCATCCAGTCACACGGAACAGCCATGGGGACCAAATTTGCACCTCAATATGCCAACATCTTCATGCACAGGTTTGAACAAGACTTCTTCACCGCAAACTACCCAGCCTTCAGAAGTACAGTGATCACGACACCACACAGCCCTGCCACAGCAACCTCTGCAAGACGTCTGTTTTAAAGTAATTTAACTTAATGCTGGTGGTTCTGTCAGTCAGTGTCTTAATGTTGAATGGTTTAAAAAGTTTTACTAACCTATTAGGATTTTTCCCCTTACGGTGGGGCTGGGTTTGGGATCAGCATTAGGGATGGCAGGGTGGCACAGTGGTTAGTACTGTTGTCTCATAGCGTCAGGGACCCGGGTTCCATTGCCAGATTGGGTCACTATCTGTGTGAACGTTCTCACTGTGTCTGTGTGGGTTTCCTCCGGGTGCTCCGGCTTCATAGAATCGTAGAAACCCTACAGTGCAGAAAGAGGCCATTTGGCCCATCAAGTCTGCACCGACCACAATCCCACCCAGGCCCTACCCCCATATCCCTACATATTTACCCGCTAAGCCCTCTAACCTACGCATCTCAGGACTCTAAGGGGCAATTTTTAGCATAGCCAATCAACCTAATCCGTACATCTTTGGACAGTGGGAGGAAACCAGAGCACCCAGAGGAAACCCATGCAAACACGAGGAGAATGTGCAAACTCCACACAGACAGTGACCCAAGCCGGGAATCGAACCCAGGTCCCTGGTGCTGTGAAGCAGCAGTGTTAACCACTGTGCTACCGTGCCGCCCACAATCCGAAAGATGTCCTGGCTAGGTGCATTTGCCAGGCTAAATTCTCCCTCAGCGTACCCAAACAGGCGCCGGAGTGTGGCAACTGGGGGATTTTAACAGTGATTTCATTGCAGTCTTAATGTAAGCCAACTTGTGACACTAGAAGTAAACTTAACCTTAAATCATTGGAGTGGGGCTGGGTTTGGGAGAGAGTTTGGGTAACCATTGGAGTGGGGCTGGGTTTGGGGGAAGACTCTGGGGTCAGCATTTGGGTGGCATCAGGGTGGGGCTGGGTTAGGAGAAAGTTTGAGGTAAACATTGGAGTGGAGCTGTATTTGGAGAAAGAGCTTGGGGTCAGCATTGGGGGTGGGGCTGGGTTTGGGGGTAAGCATAGGGATGGGCTAGGTTTGGGAGAGAGTTTGGGTCAGCATTGGGCTGGGTTTAAGTTTAGGAGAGAGTTTGGGGTCAGCATTGTGTTGGGCTGGGTTTCAGGTCAGCATTAGGCTGGGTTTGAATCGTAGAATCATAGAATCCCCACAGTGCAGAAGGAGGCCATTCAGCCCATTGCGCCTGCACCGACCACAATCCCACCCAGGCCCTATCCCTATAACCCCACATATTTACCCTGCTAGTCCCCCTGACACGAAGGGGCAATTTTGCATGGCCAATCCACCTAATGTGGAGATGCCGGCGTTGGACTGGGGTAAACACAGTAAGAAGTTTAACAACACCAGGTTAAAGTCCAACAGGTTTATTTGGTAGCAAAAGCCACACAAGCTTTCGGAGCTGCAAGCCCCTTCTTCAGGTGAGTGGGAATTCTGTTCACAAACAGAGCATATAAAGACACAAACTCAATTTACATGAATAATGGTTGGAATGCGAATACTTACAACTAATCAAGTCTTTGAGAAAAGCACTAGTCTTTCTTAAAGACTTGATTAGTTGTAAGTATTCGCATTCCAACCATTATTCATGTAAATTGAGTTTGTGTCTTTATATGCTCTGTTTGTGAACAGAATTCCCACTCACCTGAAGAAGGGGCTTGCAGCTCCGAAAGCTTGTGTGGCTTTTGCTACCAAATAAACCTGTTGGACTTTAACCTGGTGTTGTTAAACTTCTTACAATCCACCTAACCCAGACATCTTTGGACTGTGGGAAGAAACCGGAGCACCTGGAGGAAACCCACGCAGACACAGGATGAACATGCAAACTCCACACAGTGACCCAAGCCAGGAATTGAACCCAGTTCCTGGCCTTGTGAGGCAGCAGTGCTAACCACTGTGCTGCCCAGCATTGGGCTAGGTTTGGGGGAGGGTCTAGGGTTCGAGTTCTGGATTGGGGGTCAGCACTGGGCTGGGTTTGGGGGGGGGGTCAGCATTGGGCTGGGTTTGGGGGGGATCAGGCTTGGGATGGGTTTGGGGGGGGTCAGGCTTGGGATGGGTTTGGGGGGGTCAGGCTTGGGATGGGTTTGGGGGGGTTCAGGCTTGGGCTGGGTTTGGGGAGGGGTCAGGCTTGTGCTGGGTTTGGGGGGGTCAGGCTTGGGCTGGGTTTTAGGGGTCAGGCTTGGGCTGGGTTTGGAGGCGTCAGGGTTGGGCTGGGTTTGGGTGGGTCAAGGCTGGGCTTGGTTTGGGGGAGTCAAGGTTGGTCAAGGTTAGGCTGGGTTTGGGGGGGTCAGGGTTGGTCTGGGTTTGGGGGGGTCAGGGTTGGGCTGGGTTTGGGGGTCAGGGTTGGACTGGGTTTGGGGGTCAAGGTTGGACTGGGTTTGGGGGGGTCAGCATTGGGCTGGGTTTGGGGGGGGTCAGCATTGGGCTGGGTTTGGGGGTTCAGCATTGGGCTGGGTTTGGGGGGGTCAGCATTGGGCTGGGTTTGGGGGGGTCAGCATTGCACTGTGTTTGGGGTCAGGGTTGGACTGGGTTTGGGGGTCAGGGCTGGGCTGGGTTTGGGGGAGTCAGGGTTGGTCAAGGTTTGGGGGGGGTCAGGTTTGGGCTGGGTTTGGGGGTCAGGGTTGGACTGGGTTTGGGGGTCAGGGCTGGGCTGGGTTTGGGGGAGTCAGGGTTGGTCAAGGTTTGGGGGGGTCAGGGTTGGGCTGGGTTTGGGGGTCAGGGTTGGACTGGATTTGGGGGTCAGCATTGGGCTGGGTTTGGGGGGTCAGCACTGAGTTGGGCTGGGTTTAGGGGGACGGTCTGGGGTTTGAGTTTGGGGGTCAGGGTTGGGTGGGGGGGGTTTGAGTTTGGGGGTCAGGGTTGGGTGGGGGGGGTTGAGTTTGGGGGTCAGGGTTGGGTGGGGGGGGTTGAGTTTGGGGGTCAGGGTTGGGTGGGGGGGGGTTGAGTTTGGGGGTCAGGGTTGGGTGGGGGGGGGTTGAGTTTGGGGGTCAGGGTTGGGTGGGGGTCTGGGGTTTGAGTTCCGGATTATCTGCTGCTGTTTGGAACGCTCAGCCCAACCGCCAGCCTCGCGCTCTCCCATTCTAACCGTCACTGGGTCGCGTGCTGCTCCCTCCGGATCAGCGCGGGAGCTGTTTTGGCGCGCGGCTCGAGGCGGCTTCTCCATGAGGAGGCGGCGACCAGGACTCCGCCAGCACCGAGCGGGTTCCGAGCGAGAAACAACCGGCGTGAGTAAACTCCACTGCTGGTCTTCTTATTCCGAGTGACAAGAAGGCGGCTTCTCATCCCCCATGACGGCGCGATGATTTCCCCCTGTAAATGAGGGGATGAGTTGTTAATAAAACCCAGCCCCACCCCAAAACCCAGCCCAACCCTGCAACCTGGCCAACAATGAATAATGCAAATGGCCCGAGCGAGAAGTGTTAAAATGCAAACAGTCCAAACATTTCATGTTGTCTGGCACCTTTCCCAAAACCCGGGTTGGTGCGGCTGCTAATATTTCCCAGTTGCAGCATTGGTGACCGTTGTCATCAGTCATGTATGGTTCCGAATTAGTAAGGCAAAATGCAAACCCTCTCAATGCAATTTGATCGTCTTGTGCACCCTGTTATTTTGACAATTTTTGGTGCAATAGAAATGAGGAGCATGGAGCCTGCTCCGCCATTCATTCTGGTCATGGCTGACCATCCAATTCAATAGCTTGAACCCGCCTTCCCCCCCCATATCCTTTAAACCCTTTCACCTCAAGTGCAATATCTAAATTCATCTTGAAAATATTCAATGTTTTGGCCTCAGCCAATTCCTGTGATAGAAAATTTCACAGGCTGACCACTCTGTGTGAAGAAATGTCTGCTCATCTCCGTCCTAAACGGTCTACCCTTTACCCTCAGATTAGACCAGTGGTTCCCAAAGGGTGCGGCGCGCCACACATGCGGTGAGAGAGGATGGCAAGTGTGGCGGGAAGATTCAAGGACAATCAAAGAAACATTTAAACATGGTTTAAACAAGCATTGTTTTATACTTTCTGGATGTCCCATGATCATATTATAAAGTAGTTGTGTTCTATGTTGTGAATCAAGCACTGCTGGGAGTTGTTTTTTTTTGAATGTATTTCTTATCAATAAAAAATTCGGTGTGGCGCGAGCAAATTTTTATTCCGAAAGTGCGGCTCAGTGAAAAAAGTTTGGGAACCACTGGATTAGACCATTGTCCCCAGCATAGCACAATCACCGTGATGTACAGAGCCCAGCAAGCCTAATTTGGGCATTCTTGACAACTAACCAGAAAACTTATACAGGGTCAGCGTCCCGCGGCCTCGGGCTACAGGGTCAGCGTCCTGTGGCCTCGAGCTACAGGGTCAGCGTCCTGCAGCCTCAGGCTACAGGGTCAGCGTCTTGCGGCCTCGGGCTACAGGGTCAGCGTCCTGCAGCCTCAGGCTACAGGGTGGACGCCCTACAGGCTCAGCATCCTGCGGCCTCGGGCTACAGGGTGGATGTCTCCGGGCTACAGGGTGGACGTCTCCGGGCTACAGGGTGGGCGCCCTACAGCCCCAGGCTACAGGGTCAGCGTCCCGCGGCCTCGGGCTACAGGGTCAGCGTCCTGCGGCCCCGGGCTACAGGGTGGACATCTCCAGGCCACAGGGTGGGCACCCTACAGCCCCGGGATACAGGGTCAGCGTCCCGTGGCCCCGGGCTACAGGGTGGACGTCCCCAGGCCACAGGGTGGGCGTCCCACGGCCCCGGGCTACAGGGTCTCTGCCCTGCGCTCTCAGGATACAGCGTCAGTGGCCCAGTCTCTAGTGCAGGTTTACTGCTCTTTTGTGCAAAGGTAACTTCATAATTCTGGAGACCACTAAGCATATTATAGCCATGAGGTATGTGCTCCTCTCCCCAAGAGTACCTCTTATCTGTCCAAAGATGTGCGGGTTAGGTTGATTGGCTAGGTTAAAAATTGCCCCTTAGAGTCCTCAGATGCGTAGGTTAGCGGGATTAGCGGGTAAATATGTGGGGGTAGGGCCTGGGTGGGATTGTGGTCGGTGCAGACTCGATGGGCCGAATGGCCTCCTTCTGCACTGTAGGGTTTCTGTGATTTCTATGATTTCTATGAAAGTAGTTACTGGGCCAAATTTTCCATTTGCCTACGGAGTGTGTTTCGCAGCAGTGGAGGCGGCCCACCAGTGGCGGGACCTCCTGCTCCCACTGCTGTTAACGTGGTTTCCCATTGTTTGCACCTCCCTGCTGCTGGGGGCTCACCGTCCGTGTGACCTGAAAATCCCGCCAACATCAATGGTCAGAAAATTCTGGCCGCTAAGTGCAGTATTACTCTATTAAACTTGGTTACTGAGCAGAAAACCTCTGGCACTCCATTCACAGATTTTAAGTCGGGTGCCATATTATTTATGAATGTTCAGCTCACTTGTATAACAACAATCGAATACAGCTGCGAGAGTAACTTTTGAATCATAATTCCATCATATTAAATTGGCAGCAAGTTACAATATAAATTACGCTGCAAAGCTGTCCATTACATAGCGGTACATTACAAGAACATTTTGCCATTGAAGGTTGTATCTGAATCCCTTGATAAGATAATTTCCTCCTAAGTGCGTATCACATCAAAACCTTTCAAAGTGCTTTGCGAAAAAAAATTACTTTTGAAGTGCGGTGACTATTATGTGAGTAAATATTTAAGCCATTTTGCACCAATGACATCTCAGCAGCTTTTGGTGCGAATTTATTTTGGGGATGTTGGATGAGGACTAAGGTAACGTGCAATTTCTGTAGTTCCTTTGAACCTTTAGCATTCATCAGAATAAGCAGACTGTAACTAGATTTAACATCTCATCCAGCAGATGGCACCTATAACAATGAAGCACTCCCTTCAGCTGCAAAGGGACAATGCTATCAACTTGGTCATGTGAGGATATACTTTAAAAAACATTGGGCAGAATTTTCTCAAAATCTGGCAGAGTGTCAGATTCAAACTGAAAACTGGCATGTATGTCTCCAGATGCACAGCTAGTTATTCTGACACTCAGTGCACAGAAAATCTAGTAAGAAGTCTCACAACACCACGTTAAAGTCCAACAGAATCACGAGCTTTCAGAGAGATGTTCCTTCATCGGGTGAGTGGAGATCAATATGCGCGAGCTTCTCGGAGATCCTCTCCACTTTGAGCCGGTGGTTTGCAGTGTCGGTGGTAATCATGATGTGAAGTTGCCGGCGTTGGACTGGGGTGGGCACAATAAGAAGTTTCACAACACCAGGTTAAAGTCCAACAGGTTTATTTGGAATCACGAGCTTTTGGAGCATTGCTCCTTCATCAGGTGAGTGGAGAAAATGTAGGGGTGTAGTTTGTGCATCACTCTGATGGAGAGGGGCCTGAAGAATTCTGCAAGGCTGGCTGCACAGAGATCAGGGTGCCATCTTTCTGCATTTGAAAATAAGCTTCCGCTCACAAAGAGGGGACCACATAACCCCCACCCCCAACATGCAAGTATCTGGCAGGACATTCCCCTCACCTTCCAACACACAAGTATCAGGGCACTCACTTCACAGGCATCACCCTTCGCCCTCACAGGGCATCCCCCCACCCCACACATTAGGGGAACCCCCAGAGGGCCCACTGCCTGACCATGTCCCACTCATTACTCAGGGACTATACCTATCTGTGCATCCCCGGCATGATCATCTTGACTGGTTTTCTGGCTGGGTGGGACGATGTGGAGAGGGCAGAAATAGCAGAATTAAGCCCGAATAATTAAAATTATTTTAACCTTCCTGGGCATGAAACTAATCGTGTCATCGGAGGGGAGCAGGTAGATTTCAAACTAATCTCGCTGGCGCAGGTCCCGTTTTGGACCTCTTGTGAGGTTTAGTGGCCATTACAGGATTTGCGCCCACGGCTAGCGCGAATTTTAGATCGCAGTCTTTTCTTTAATGTGTGTTTTAATCTATAATTTGGCAAAAGTCTTGTGTTTGTGTGTGTTTCCTGCTTAGTCAATTGTTATCATGCTAATTTTCTCTTACTGTGCAAAGTACTTGCACTATCTTTAACTCAGCGGCATTTGGCCCACCTGTCCACTGCACCCATCTGAGACTTGCACCTTGCTGTTATCCACTGGTTTCCTACCGGCTGTCTGAAGTTGCCTTTATATTCTTTTGATCTGGGCCATCAATTCATTATAGGAGATTGAATAACACACATATATTCATCTCTGTGGATAAATGTTCCACCTCAAGAGCACCTGACAAGGCATAGATTACAAAAGCAGGGGAAGCCATGTTGGAGTTGTATAGAACTTTGGTGATCCACAGTTACTACTGTGTGCAGTTCTAGTCACCACATTATAGGAAGCTTGTGCTAGCGCTGGAGGGGGTGCAGAGGAGATTCACCAGGATGCTTTCTGGGATGGGACATTTTAAGTTATGAAGAGAAGTTGGGTAGGCTTGGGTTGTTTTTGTTGGAGCAGAGAAGAATTAGGGGCGACCTGATTGAGGTGTACAAGATTGAGGGACATGGACAGAGTGGATAAGGAGCAGCTGTTCCCCCGAGTCGAAGGGTCAATCACAAGGAGACATAGGTTCAAGGTGAGGGGGAGGAGGTTTAGAGGGATGTGAGGAAAAACTTTTTTTCGCAGAGGGTGGTGACGGTCTGGAATGCGCTACCTGGGAGGGTGGTAGAGGCGAGTTGTCTCACATCCTTTAAAAAGTACCTGGATGAGCATTTGGCATGTCATAACATTCAAGGCTATGGGTCAAGTGCTGGTCAATGGGATTAGGTGGGAGTTCAGGTGTTTCTTGAATGTCAGTGCAGACTTGATGGGCCGAAGGGCCTCTTCTACACTCTGTGATTCTATAAATGATTATGTGATTTCAGGAAGGAATTTGCTATAGTTCTAGGAACTAAAGATATCAAGGGATATGGTGGGGAGGCAGGATCAGGGTATTGTATTTGATTATCAGCCATGATCATAATGAATGGGGGCAGAACAGGCTCGAAGGGCCAAATGGCCTACTCCAGTTTCTATTTTCTATGTATGTATCTATGTATGAGTTTCTCTGTACAACAGTCGAGTTGGAAGGTGGGGCTTTGAAGTTCTGCCACTGAAAGGAAGATTCAGTTACAGTGTGACAAATTTACAGTTGCACTCCACATGGGAACATTTTTAACAAGATTGTGACAACTGGAGAAAGGGTTTTGTAGACAGATATGAAATGCATGTATATGTATTCCATAGAATCCCTACAATGCAGAAGGAGGCCATTTGGCCCATCAAGTCTCCATCGACTCTCCAAAAGGGCATCTTTTCCAGGCACGAACCCTGCCCTATCCCCGTCACCCCACGCATTTACCATGACTTATCTACCTAAACCTGCACATCTTTGGACTGCGGGAGGAAACTAGAGCACCCAGAGGAAACCCATGCGGACACAGGGAGAACATGCAAACTCCATACAATTATCCAAGGCCGAAATTGAACCCAGGTCCCTAGCGCTGTGAGCAGCTAACCACTGTGCCACCATGCCACCCATGATACCTGCCTTTTCCAATAACTATGCATAACTTGCATTGTTAATGGGTCCTCTTCAAGAAAATGTGATGTTCTTACCACTAATCCCAATTCTAAGCATAATTTTAGACATTGAGGGTAGAATATTATTGCTCTATCATTTTTTTGCACTTTGAAAGTGCTATCCAATTAGTCCTGCTATCCATGTAGTCCCATTTCCCTGCTTTTTCTCCATACCCCTGCAAATTATCTCCCCTTCAAATGTTTATTCACTTCCATATTAAATGTTACTATTGAATACTATATAAAAAGGATATACAGCCATTCTTTAAATTGTTTTTTCGAAGATGTTGGTAGTACAATTAACTTGTGAAAAAAAATCTTGTGTTTATTAACATGCTGGTGTGAGTGTTTGATTACATAATCATACATAAAAATAGGCAGTTATTTATGTAACTTCCTCCCAAATAGGAATAACCTTTAGATTTGTCAGACTTTAAACTGATAAACTGTATTTGTATCCTCCAATTTTTAATACCATACTTTGCTAATTCCAGTTGTTTACAATTCAAATTAAAGTTGCAGGTATAAGTAACTGCAGTACAGTTCTCTTGGAATACTAGTTGTGTCACAGAGTGAAGTAGCTTGCGATCAGTGAACACAGTTAGTTGCCTGTAGCATAAATACAATTTTATCTGTGGTAAATATTTATACTGAATCACCAGCAACTGTATTGGCAAAACTAATCAGGTTCCAAGCACCAAATCTTTTTTTTCTTTCAGGGAGTCTGGGTGTTATTGGCAAGCTCAGCATTTATTGCCCATCCTTAATTATCCTTGAGAAGGTGGAAGTAAGCCTCCTCCTTTAAGACCATAAGACATCGAAGCAGAATTAGGCCACTCGGCCCATCGAGTCTGCTCCGCAGACTGTTGCAGTCCATCTGGTGTAGGTACACCCACAGAGTGGTTAGGAGAAGAGTTTCAGGATTTTGAGCCAATGACAGTGAAGGAACAGTGATATGTTCCAAGTCAGGATAATGTTTAGCTTGGAGGGGAATGACAAACTGTAGAGTTCCATATATTACTGGAAATAATTAGAATAGAATGGCTAACATGTTGCAGAATAGCTTAAAATCAACCCTGGACAGTACACATAATGATAAACAGGAAATGAATTCTTTGATATAGCTGGGCATTTAGGATTCTTATACCTAGTTTCTGTATTGTTAATAATATGATCCCTTATTCTGAAATGTTTCATTGTTTTCTTTTTCCCTTCACCAGCATTTTCTCTAACTTGTGGTCGTTGTAGCAGCTGCAGTGATGTTTTATGCTGCCTTATTTCTCAGCAAACGTGGGCCATTGGCGAAGATTTGGCTTGCTGCCCATTGGGACAAAAAGCTAACAAAAGCCCATGTGTTTGAGTGCAATCTGGAGACTACTGTGGAAAGCATTATTTCACCCAAGGTAAAGTAACTGAATGTGCATCAAATGAGCAAGTGCTAAAGTATTAATATATAAGACAGAATTGATAGTGTAAAATTGCTTTGTATTTTGAATTTAATTCCAGTCAAATTATAAATTAGTTCACATATTGGTTAATGTCATGTGGTCCAAAAGGCTCAGTTATTACAGTGCAAAACCGTTGGTGTTTCAAAATAGCTACTCTGGAAAGATCCACTACTTAGAGGTTGGAGATGCTCATTCTTCCTTATTGGTTTAGCCTTCCTTTATATCTAATTACAGTTGGCGCTTTATTTTCTGTTCAAAGCTAAGTGGAATATTCAGAAACAAATCTATTAACGAATATACTAACTCTAAACATTTGCAGTAAATATTCATGTTGCTAGTATTTTCATTGTTCAGTCTTGTGTGTTTCTTTCACAGCTTAGTAATGCTTTTGTAAACTTTTTGTAAACTAAAATATTTCAGTGACAGATGCTCAGTTATTTTCAAGTCACTGGATTATAATATTGCCCAGTGATTAAATAAGATGCATACTTTCCTGACTCCCTTATAGGTCTAAATTGCACTTGAAAATTGGCTATATTTTTGACATTTAGCTACATTGCAGGTTATCAGACATGCTGTATGTTTACTTATATGAATGTTTTCGACTTGTGTCACAGCTGGGTAAAATATACATGCTAATATTAGGTCCTGTACATTGACAAGAAAGAAAGGAGTTTGCATGTCCTGAAATAGCTGTTTTGAATTGTTACAGATTATGACTAAATTGGTGGATTAAAATTCATGATCTCTTGCGCAATATTTTTTAAAAAAACCTTTCTCATTTGAAATGCACAAATTTTGGCATAATTAGTTAATGGAAGCTGAAAATCAATGCATGAATTTGATGGACACATATAGTTGTCACCAAAATTTATGGAATGATGGAAAAGTTCAGTTGAACAGTAAACCAGGAAAAAAGACAAGGAAATTAGACTTTTGTATTGTTTGGCCATAGCATGTTAAAGGATCAGATGAAAGCTCCCTAATGGTCCAATGAGAAGGATTATAGGAAGGGGATAAATTGCCCACGGTTAACCACAGAAGTTAAGGAAAGTATTAAACTGAAAGAAAAACTGTGGCAAAAATTAGTGATAAACCAGAGGATTGGAAAAGTTTTAAAAACCAACAAAAGATGATCAAAAAGATAATAAAGAGGGAAAGATAAATTATGAGGGTAAACTAGCAAATAATATAAAAGACAGCATGAGCTTTTCTGAACATATAAAAAGGAAGAGAGAGGCCAAAGTAAACATGGGTCCCTTAGAATATGAAACTGGAGAATCAGGAAATGGCAGAGCAGTTAAACGAATGCTTTGCATCAGTTTTCATGGTGGAAGACACCAATAATATTCCAAAAATACTAAATCAAGGGGCAGAAGGGGGGAGAGGGGAAGTACTGGGAAACTAATAGGGCTAAAGGTCAATAAACCCCCCGGACCTGATGGATTGCATCCCAGGATATTAAAGGAAGTAGCTACAGAGATAGCAGATGCACTGTTGTAATCTTCCAAGAATCCTTCAATTTTGGAAAAGTCCAAGAGTATCGGAAAACTGCCAATGTTTATTCGAAAAAGGAGAGAGACAAAAAAAAACAAGTAACTGTAGGCGAGATAGCTTAACTTCAGTCATTGGAAAAATGTTAGAGTCTGTTGTAAAGGATGTAATAGCAGGGTATTTAGAAATGCATGATATAATCTAGTAGTCAGCATGGCTTCATAAAGGGGAAAACAATCCTGACAAATTTATTAGAGTTCTTTGAAGAGGTAACGCACAGGATAAATAAAGGAGAACCAGTAAATGTAATTTACTTGGATTTCCAAAAAGTATTCCCTAAGGTACCACACAAAAAGCTACTTAATAAAAATAAGAGCCCATGGTGTTGGGGGTAGTATATTAGCATGGATAGAGGATTGGCTAACTAATAGAAGACAGAAAGTTGAAATAAGAGGGGCATTTTCAGGGAGGCAGCCTGTAACTAGTGGAGTGTCACAGGGATCTGTGCTTGGGCCACAATTATTTACAATATATATTAATGACCTGGATGAGGAATGTGAACGTACTATTGCCAAGTTTGCGGATGACAAAAATGGGTGGGAAGGCAAGTGATGGGAATGACACACAGGGTGGAATTTTCCCGTCCCACCTGCCACAGGAATCGTAATGTGCGGGGCAGGACCATGCAAAGGTCCATTGACCTCGGGCAGGATTTTCCGGTCTTGGAGTGAGCACAGCCTGAAAATCCTGCCCAAAGAGTCTACAGAGGATTATAGACAGGTTAGGTGAGTGGGCAAAAAACTTGTCCGAAGGGATATAATGTAGGAAAATGTGAAGCCATGCAGTTTGGCAGGAAGAATAAAGGAGTTGAATATTATGTAAATGGAGAAAGACTGCAGAAAACTGCAACACAGAAGGATTTTGGGATCCTGGTGCAAAAAAACTAGCATGCAAATTCAGCAGGCAATTCTGTTACAAGTCAGGTTGGATACTTCAAGGTGTTCTATGAAGTTTGCCTGACCTATAACGTTCTATGTTGAATGTGGCTAGGATGAGCATGAGAGATTTCACTTCGGGTGTGATTCAACGAGGAGCTTTTATCGAAAACAAAGTTTAATTAAGAATATTGTTGACATGTATAGTAAGACAATTAGCAAAAACTTTGAACAATTACAAACTAGAAACACAGCAACCACGATAATGTATAACTCTTAAGGAATATCTCCAATGTGTTCCAACCAAAAGTTTAAAGGGAATATTAGGGGGGGCTTCTTCACGCAGAGAGTGGTGGGAGTGTGGAATGAGCTGCCGGATAAAGTGGTAAATGCGGGGTCACTTTTAACATTTAAGAAAAACTTGGACGGGTTCATGGATGAGAGGGGTGTGGAGGGATATGGTCCAAGTGCAGGTCAGTGCGACTAGGCATAAAATGGTTCGGCACAGACGAGAAGGGCCAAAAGGCCTGTTTCTGAGCTGTAATTTTCTATGGTTCTATGGTTCTAAAGCCAACATCCAATACACAAAACCCTCCAAATAAGCACAGTGCAGCATAGGTTAATGCTCACTTATCACTTATTACAGGAATCCAGCCTCCTGAGTTGAATGCTGAAAATCCCTTGTGAAGAAACTCAGAAGAGGTTGTAATCGAATCTGTTTCCCAGAGCACAGCTTCTTTAAGGCAGAACCAAACAAAGAGGGAAAAAAAACAGGGAAAGAAACTGCTTCTTAGCTTGCTGTTAAACTGCTTCCCAAAATGAAACTGAAAACCCAAAGGAAAAACCCCTATCACCTGATTGCCACAGCTTAGCTCCACCCCTAATGACGTCGCTGAAGCTAGCTGCATGATTTTTTTTAAAAAGCCTTTCTTAAATTGGGAAGGCAGATGCAATGTTGGCCTTCATTTCAAAGGGAATGGATTATAAAAATAGGGAAGTTCTGCTAAAACTGTACAAGGCACTAGTTAGACTGCACCAGGATTGTGGTGAACAGTTTTGGTCCCCTTATCTAAGGAAAGATAGACTGGCATTGGGGGCAGTCCAGAGAAGGTTCACTAGGTTGATCCTAGGTATGAAGAGAGGTTAAATAGGTTGCATCTGTACTCGGAGTTTAGAAGAATGAGAGGAGGCCAGCAATCGGGGCGTTGGGGGGGGCAGGGGGTGGGGGGGCAGTCGCACAGCCAGCGATGCAGGGTCGTGGGCCAGCAATCGGGTGGCTGGCAGTGTGGGGCTTCTGCTGATATCGGCGCATGTGCACTGACCCATGCAGCGCTAAGCTGCCGGCCTCTCCAGCGGGAATAGGCCCTGCCCAATGATTTTTAGAATGATTCACGCTGAGGAACTCTGTGATGCGCAGAGTGTGGGAGATTTATTTTGAAAATCCCACTGAAAAAAACCAGCGGGATTTACTCCAGTTTTTATGTGAATTCGAATCTTAGAATTTTTTGGGGAGAATCCCACCCCAGGTTCCCCCCCCGCATGCTGGTTATTACATTCAAATTGCTTTTAACACTGGGGTAGTGCGGGGGGAAAGTGGAGGGTTGGGGGGGGGCGGGGTGGAGTTGCGATCAAGATTACTATCTGCCTGAAAAGCTATACTAATAGACTGCTTAAGGGCAGCGTAATTTGGAAATGGTGCTTTACAGTATTGTACTGGAATGGGTCCATTCTCCCAGTCAATGAGCTGCTTTCAGAGACGCTGATGTGTCCTCTGTGTGAATGACACATCACATTGAGAGAGAGGGCCCTGACTCAGGCTGAGAGCAGCAGGCTACTCACTGCCATTCTTGGGCACATTAGCTTCAGGGTGAAAAACGGTGCAATTCCGGACGTTGAGCTGGCGACTTGGCGCCAGGTGAACGGTTATTTCGGGAGTCGTTTCCTGCTCGAAAAGCATGTTTCTTTATAAAGTTTATTTATTAGCCACAAGTAGCCACGCTGCCACGTGCTAATGAGAGTATGAGTAGGAGGATTAGGCAGATGAATGCCTGGCTTGAGAGCTGGTGCAGGGGGCAGGGATTTAGATTTTTGGATCATTGGGATCTTTTCTGGGGAAGGGCTGACCTGTTCAAGAGGGATGGGTTACATCTAAACTGGAGGGGGACTAACATCCTAGCGGGGAGATTTGCCAGTGCCACTCGGGAGGGTTTAAACTAGTTTGGCAGGGAGGTGGGATCCAAAGCAGTAGGGAGATAGAAGAGAAGTTTGAGGACAGCACAGAAGTTAAAGAGAGCACATTAAGTAGTAAAGGCAGTGTCAGTAATCCTAGTACCAGACAGATCAGGCAAAAGCAAGACAGAGAGCAAGGGAAGTCCAGATTAAACTGCATTTATTTCAATGCAAGAGGCCTGACTCGCAAGGCAGATGAACTCAGGGCATGGATGGGTACGTGGGACTGGGATATTATAGCAATTACTGAAACAAGGCTAAGGGAGGGACAGGACTGGCAGCTCAATGTTCCAGGGTACAGATGTCATAGGAAAGATAGAACTGGAGGTAAGAGAGGAGTGGGAGTTGCACTTTTGATTAGGGAAAGCATCATGGCCGTACTGAGAGGGGATATATCCGAGGGTTCGGCCACTGAGTCTATATGGGTAGAACTGAGAAATAAGAAGGGGGAAATCACTTTGATAGGGCTGTACTATCGGCCCCCAAATAGTCGGCGGGAAATTGAGGAGCAAATATGTAAGGAGATTACAGTTAGCTCCAAGAAAAATAGGGTGGTAATAGTCGGAGATTTTAACTTTCTCAACATTGACTGGGACAGCCATAGTATTAGAGGGTTGGATGGAGAGAAATTTGTTGAGTGTATTCAGGAGGAATTTCTCATTCAGTATGTGGCCTTCTCTTGGGAAATAAGGAAGGGCAGGTGACAGAAGTGTTGGTGAGGGATCACTTTGGGACCAGTGACCATAATTCTGTTGGTTTTAAGATAGCTATGGAGAATGATAGGTCTGGCTCAAAAGTTAAAATTTTAAATTGGGACAAGGCCAATTTTGATGGTATCAGGCTGGAACTTTCAAAAGTTAATTGAGGGAGTCTATGGGAAGGCAAAGGGATGTCTGGTAAGTGGCACGCTTTCAAAAGTGTGTTACCTAGGGTTCAGGGGAAACACATTCCTCTTAGAGTGAAGGGCAAGGCTGGCAGAAGTAGGGAACCCTGGATGACTCGGAATATTGAGTCCCTGGTCAAGAAGAAGAAAGAGGCACATGACATGCATTGGCAGCTGGGATCAAGTGAATCCCTTGGAGAGTATAGGGGGTGTAGGAGTAGAGTTAAGAGAGAAATCAGTGGGCAAAAAGGGGACACGAAATTGTTTTGGCAGATAAGGCAAAGGAGAATCCAAAGAGCTTCTACAAATACATAAAGGGCAAAAGAGTAACAAGGGAGAGAGTAGGGCCTCTTAAGGATCAACAAGGTCATCTATGTGCGGATCCACAAGTGATGGGTGAGATCCTAAACAAATATTTCTCATCAGTATTTACTGTTGAGAAAAGCATGGATGTTAGGGAACTTGGGGAAATAAATAGTGATGTAATGAGGAGTGTACATATTACAGAGAAGGAGGTGCTGGAAGTCTTAAAGCGCATCAAGGTAGATAAATCCCCGGGACCTGATGAAGTGTATCCCAGGACATTGTGGGAGCTAGGGAGGAAATTTCGGGTCCCCTAGCCGAGATATTTGAACCATCGATAGTCACGGGTGAGGTGCCTGAAGATTGGAGAGTGGCAAATGTTGTGCCTTTGTTTAAAAAGGGCTGCAGGGAAAAGTCTGGGAACTACAGGCCTGTGAGCCTCACATCTGTGGTGGGTAAATTGTTGGAAGGTATTTTGAGAGACAGGATCTACAGGCATTTAGAGACGCAAGTACTGATTAGGGACAGTCAGCATGGCTTTGTGAGTGGAAAATCATGTCTCACAAATCTGATTGAGTTTTTTGAAGGGGTAACCAAGAAGGTAGATGAGGGCAGCGCAGTTGATGTTGTCTACATGGACTTTAGCAAGGCCTTTGACAAGGTACCGCATGGTAGGTTGTTGCATAAGGTTAAATCTCACAGGATCCAGGGTGAGGTATCTAAATGGATACAAAATTGGCTTCTTGACAGAAGCCAGAGGGTGGTCGTAGAGAGTTGTTTTTCAAACTGGAGGCCTGTGACCAGCGGTGTGCCTCAGGGATCAGTGCTGGGTCCACTGTTATTTGTCACTTATATTAATGATTTGGATGAGAATATAGGAGGCATGGTTAGTAAGTTTGCAGATGACACTAAGATTGGTGGCATAGTGGACAGTGAAGTAAGTTATCTCCAATTGCAACGGGATCTTGATCAATTGGGCCAGTGGGCTGTCGAATGGCAGATGGAGTTTAATTTAGACAAATGCGAGGTGATGCATTTTGGTAGATTGAACCAGGGCAGGACTTATTCAATTAATGGTCGGGCATTGGGGAGAGTTACAGAACAAAGAGATCTAGGGGTACATGTTCATAGCTCCTTGAAAGTGGAGTCATAGGTGGACAGAGTGGTGAAGAAGGCATTTGGCATGCTTTGTTTCATCGGTCAGAACATTGAATACAGGAGTTGGAATGTCTTGTTGAAGTTGTACAAGACATTGGTAAGGCCACACTTGGAATACTGTGTGCAATTTTGGTCACCCTTTTATAGAAAGGATATTATTAATCTAGAAAGAGTGCAGAAAAGATTTACTAGGATGGTACTAGGACTTGAAGGTTTGAGTTATAAGGAGAAGCTGGATAGACTGGGACTTTTTTCTCTGGAGCGTAGGAGGCTGAGGGGTGATCTTATAGAGTCTATAAAATAATGATGGGCACAGATCAGCTAGATAGTCAATATCTTTTCCCAAAAGTAGGGAAGTCTAAAACTAGAAGGCACAGGTTTAAGGTGAGAGGGGAGAGATACAAAAAATGTCCAGAGGGGCAATTTTTTCACACAGAGGGTGGTGAGTGTCTGGAACAAGCTGCCAGAGGTAGTAGTAGAGGCGGTACAATTTTGTCTTTTAAAAAGCATTTAGATAGTTACATGGGTAAGATGGGTATAGAGGGATATAAGCCAAATGTGGGCAATTGGGATTAGCTTAGGGGTTTTAAAAAAAAGGGTGGCATGGACAAGTTGGGCCGAAGGGCATGTTTCCATGCTGTAAACCTCTGTGACTCTATCTTATCGAAACATAGGATGAAATTTTATACGATTTTTTCTAAGAGTTTAGCTAGTCTGAAAATGGGAGAGTTCCAGGTCCATTTTTCGGGCGTGTTTTCACACCCAATCTTAGGCACTCTGTCTCTAAAAAGATGAGCTAGTCAGTTTCTAGTCAGAGAGGCTGTGGACGGGGCTTAACTCGATACCCTCCCCCACTGATTGCGGCCCCACCGCCCTCCCCCACCGATCACAATCTTGACGCCCACCCCCACTGATTGCGGCCCCGACTCCCTCCCCCACCAATTGCAGCCCCCCCCCTCTCCCTTCCCCACCAATCGTGGTCCCCACCCCGCTCCACCAATCGCGGCTCCCCTTTCTCCCTCCCACTTTTCGCAGCCCCGCTGCCCAGAACGATCGCAGCCCCTCTCTCTCCCACACCAATCACGGCCCAGCTGCCCTCTCCCACCAATCACGGCCCCCTCCCTCCCCCACCGATTACATGCAGAGTGACAGTGGGCCCCCTCCCTCATTGGTCCCACCCCATTGGCCCAGCCCCCATTGGCCACATCCCCTGGCACTACTCCCACAGGCTTCACCCCCATTTGGCCCTGCCCCGGCACTACCCAGTGGGTATTGCCCAGGTGCCAGGGTGATACTACCAATCTGGCTCTGCCCGAGTGGCATCACTGCCTTGCAGTTGGCCTCCCTGGGGTTCCACTGGCGAGGCCAACACGACTGTTCCGAGGCCATGAAGGCAAGCGAGCCCAAACGGTTGAGCGCTGGGCTTATATGTTCATTTCCATCGCTAAACAAATGGAAATGAACATGTACATGAATTTCAATTACTTAATCAATCTTTCGCTCATTCCCGGTGCATGGCTGACCGCGCTAGAAATCTGGGTGTTGTAAAATCGCGACAGGCACAAAAACCGGCGCCAATCGCACTAGCTGCTTTCTGCCCGATTTTATGACATTTTCCCGCCGCAAAAAGGGCGTAAAATGGCCATAAAATTCTGCCCATAGACTCTCAGCTGACTTGATAGGGTAGATGCTGAAATGACATTTGCTCCTCTGGGAGAGTCTAGTACCTAATCTCAGATAAAACATAGATGAGGAGGAATTTCTTCACTTGGAGAGTAGTGAATCTGTGGAATCTTTACTGCAGAGATCTGTGGAAGTTGGATCATTAAGTATGTTAAAGGCTGAGGTGGACAGATTTTAAATCAGTAAGGGAATCAAACGTTATGGGGATAAGATGGGAAAGTGGAGATGAGAATTATATCAGACTAGCCACGATCTTATTGAATGGCAGAGCAGACTCAGGGGGTGGGATTTTCCGGCTGCGCACGCCCCAACGTCAGAAAATCCCACCTGAGGTCAATGGACCTTTGAAATGGTCTGAGTCTCGCGTACTACGATTCCCATGACAGGCGGGACTGGAAAATTCCATCCGATATCCGAACAGCTTAATCCTGCTCCTACAGCTTCTGGTTTTATCAATGAGTTGTTGGACCATAAAGATCAAGAGAGCCCCAGCTCTGATGAATTGGATGATCTCAGTTCGGGCAGTAGTAGGGCAATAGTAGAGGTTCTACTTTTGGTCTAAGGTATCCTGGAGCAAAATCAGCCAGAGACTCTATTCTTGATTACTTTTCAACGATCCTGCTAAAAGCCCAGTAATAGATTGAATACATCTCCGAAAATAATCTTATTATCAGAATTTAGTAGACTTTAATTTGGATAAGGGACTAAAATTTACTAAATCATTGATGGGGGTTTCAGTAAGGTCCAAAAGTAGGTGGTATGATGTGCATTTATACTGATGGGTATAAATTACTGTAGGATATACAGAGTACACAAATAAGGACTTGTGATAAATTAGAATTTTATTGTACGGAAAAATAAAGCTATGATGTTTGTGTCCTCTCTTTAGGTTAAAATAGCACTGAGAACATCCGGACACTTGCTTTTGGGGGTGGTGAGGATTTACAATCGCAAGGCAAAGTACCTCTTGGCAGACTGCAATGAGGCATTCACAAAAATTAAGATTGCCTTTCGTCCTGGTACTGTACACTCTGCAGTTCTCACATCTTTTGTTTAATTAAGACATGTTTTGCTTTTGATTTATAAAAGATTACTTTCTCATTTAGATTTTTATTTAAGATTTAATTTAATGGATGACAGTGCAAATATTGCTAAAGGCACATCAGAGCTTCATGGGCTTTCTTTTGACCCTTGGATTGCATCATCCACATCATACCATAGAATTATACATTATGGGATTTTCTTCGCGTTCATAAATTTCTCAAATCAATCATTATCACATGAATGCATTGGTTCATTGTGACACTGTCAGTGTCACTGGTGTAACAAGTCCTTGGAGGCGGAAGTCCCTTCACCGAAATTCCTTTATTTACAAGATCCAACAGCACTAAACAGAGTGCTCTCAGTATGCAGTCAATATCCGGAGTGCCAGAGGAACTGACACTCCTGTTTAAGTACAGAGCATGGGACTCCCTGATTGGATCATGAACTTGGCCCTTAATGAGGAAGTTCATACTCAAGCAGGCCCGCCTCAGTTGCCTGATTAAAATCATTACAACTGGCATTTGGATTACTTTTTGCTCAGATTTTTGATTAGAATTTTGATTATAACTTTAGCTATTGTTACAAATGCTGAATCTATTACTTTTTCCAATCATTACATGTCTTATGGTATGTTGCCATGCGGTTTATAATTGGTTAAATTAAAAGGTTTAGTTTAGACCAAACTAAATAAAGATTACATTTAGTTTTAATCAGACTAAAAGTTAAAAACAACACCATTGTACTTCATTAAGTATATAAAGTATATTGTAAGTTTTGCAGCAATTAAAAACTCTTTGTCATGAAAATAGAAAGCTGTAAGAGTAATTTAACATTTTAAATTTATTCTATTCCTACTTTGCAATTTATGGTTATGAGTAATCAAACTAATTTTTCTGCAATATTGTGCTTTTACTTAAATCTAGGCTTGTTGGTAATACTAAAGGAGAACTTTTCAAAGTTCAGTTGACCACTGATTTGCAATAGTGTGGTACATGCTAAATGTTAAAGTTTTTATCAGTAGCTGATTCTGCAAATACCAATCAGTTTGTTCAAGGCAAAACTACTTAGCTGTTTGTCTGTGGGAAGGATTTAAGCTAACAAGAAAGCAAAGGGGAAACTTTGGAAAAAGTGGACTGTAACTCGGGGAACTAAATTCTAAAATTGGTAAGTACTCAGACCAGATGTAATCAAATAGAGAAGGGGTGTTGGGTGACAGTGAGTGGAGACATCAATACAAATGGGCAGAGTATAAGAATATGACAATGAATCTGTGTGGAGTTTGCACATTCTCCCTGTGTCTGTAGGTTTCCTCTGGGTGCTCTGGTTTCCTCCGACAGTCCAAAGATGTGCAGATTAGGTGAATTGGCCATGCTAAATTCTCCCTCAGTGTACCCGAACAGGCACCGGAGTGTAGCGACTAGGGGATTTTCACAGTAACTTCATTGCAGTGTTAATGTAAACCTACTTGTGACTAATAAATAAGCTTTTCCAGCTTGTCTGACTCCAAATGCCAAACCAGCTCCTTCCAATATGCCATGTATAATTTGTTCAAAATGTTATTTAAGGCCCTCTCTAATGACTCAAGGAGTGATTAGCTAAATTATCTTGAAAGATCTTGGGGGTGATCGTACGAAAAAGAGTCTTAACTGCCAAACAAGTGTGAAAATGGGAGAGAATCGCACCCATTTTTTCGGCAAGAGAAAAATTCAAATCTTATGCCACTTTGAGGAAAAAAAAGAGGCAAAGTGTGATTTGCGCCAGGAGAGGGAGTGGATGGAGTCTGTTCTCGCCAGGAAGCTGGCTGCAGATTGCTAGATGGCGTCATTGCGCATGCAGCAGTCACAGAGTGCGCAGCTCCCCATGCGCAGCCTCCCTTCAGGCACCATCCATCCTCTTAGGCTTTGCCCCTTCCCTTAGGCCCTGCCACTTTAGCGCCAGGCTGGCAATGCCCCACCTTGCCCCAGACGATCCCAGGGGGAGCTTCAATGGCCTCTAGTCCCACCAGCGTAGCCATCATATCAGGTCCCCATTGCTAGGGACCATACATGATCCTCAGTGATGAGGATTTTCACTGCTGTTAAGGCAAGGCATGATGTGGAGATGCCGGCGTTGGACTGGGGTAAGCACAGTAAGGCAAGGCCCAGATGATTCTGTTCCGGGCTCAGTAATAATATTAAAATCTAGATTTAAATCAGCCTTGTGCCTTTCCCAGGCACGAGTCTGATCACACTGTCATCCAATGCCGTCATCATTGCGAGTAGCGAGAAACCGGGTATTTCTAAAACAATAGTGTAGCTTTCCCACTCAATATGTGGGTGTCTCTTAAGAGAGAGGTTTTTTGCCCCTCTCGCAATCTTACCGGCTCGCCACGCTGATCGACTGGCATGACGAGCCGGAAAGATCACCCTCCTTGCATTTGATTTCTGGTTTGTGTTGAAGTAACTGTATTATTTGAGACAGTATGGCCATTACAATTGACTTCAGCACTTTTTGGCTAGGAAGAGGAAAATTAACCAGGGTTCCTCCTCCAGTTCACTAGCTATTTACCACTGTTGGAATATCCCAAGTTTGCGAAGCTTAGGTAAAGACAGGTTCAAGCTCTGCTCTGGTGCCTCGCATTTTCAAATACTGCATCAAATCTCATACATTAATAATTGTTACCTGCCTGAGGCCATCCACGATGAAAGCATTGCAGGTAACTTCAATAGCCCTGAGTTATGGGAGGAAATCACAGCCAAGGAATGATCTTGGAGCAACTACTCACCAGTATGATCAGCTGATAACAGAATGGTTCATTAATATACAATTCCAATCCACTGTTAGCAGTCACTGCTCTTGGCAGGAATCAAATCATTGTTTTTCTTTTGTTGCTGCAGTTTTCTGCATCGGTATTTGAAACTTCAGGAAAAGAACTAGAAATAACTCAATTTATATATTCTGAATCATTGTAGTGTACTAATTGAGTTAATTTGATGTTACAGATATTGTGGACCTTGCTGAAGAAAACCTTGAAGCTACTTACAATGCCATAACATTGCCTGAAGAATTTAATGAATTTTCCAACCAACTGCCCGATGTGGAGTAAGTAACTGAATTTTATACACTGATGGGGAAATCTGTGCCTGTTTATGCTGTATGCATGATGCTGGAGTTTGATTTTTCTCAGCTAAATTTATGCTCTTACAGGTGTTTAATTTGCTAGTGATGTAGAGCAGCTTTTTTAAAGAATGGTTTTTATTTGAGTTTTAAATAAAAACACACAGGGTCACACATATCACTATTGTATCTGGTTCAGACTCTACATGAGAGAGATGCTTCCCAGTTTCATTCATGCTGGCCTGTTAATCAAATACGATTGGTGTGAAATTTTAGTTAAACATTCTCAAGCACCATAGTTGCATGAATATCATGACATTCACAAATATGCTTAAATTGACACCATTCCAAGATTGTGCTTTCTAAATGTAACATTCCCCCCCCCCCACACCTCAGCCTCATGTGCGAGGCTGAAATAAGAGATCTCAATGCACCTGAATGTCAGGTTTCATTACTGAACGTCACCTTTTTCTTCCTTTATTATTTGATTGAATATGGGTGTCGCTGGCAAGGCCAGCATTTGTTGCTCATCCCCAATTGTCCTTGAACTGAATGGTTCATTTGGCCTTTTAGAAGGTGGTCAAAAGGCCAGACCAAGTAAAGACAACAGATTCTCTTCCCTAAAGGACATTAGTGAACCAGATGGATTTGTACAACAACAGATTATCATTTCATGGTCACCATTACTGAGATTAGCTTTCAATTCCAGATTCCTTTATAATTAAATTTAAGTTTCACTAGCTGGTGTGATTTGAATCTATGCCCCCAGGGCGTTGGCCTGGACCTCTGGATTTCTAGTCCAGTAATCTTAACACTGCCTCCATCTCTACCTACCTCTTTGATCTACCTACAACAGCAGCAATGGCCACCACTCCTGCAAGGGCTCCTGCCATTATGCAGATCCTGGAGATGGACGTAAGTCTCACCTCGTGTTAATTAAAAGGCTGTTACCTGAAAAATTAAAGTGGGGCTTTGTGGAGGTGGGCTCACCACCCACATTTACTTTGGGATGCAAGGAGCCTGCTCTCAGTGTATAATACAGCCCCTTGTTTTAATCAGAGTGCTCAGATTAAAATAGCAAGTGGTGCACAAGATTTCAAAGCTGGCAAAGTCAGTTTGCTTTGCTCAGTCTACATAAAAAGTGGTCCAGTCCTGGACATTGACTTTTTTAGAACATTGTAGGTTGAGAGTTCAGCACCAAAGCATTTTTACAAAAGGGATCTCTGTTTGCTCTTATCATGTTGATGCTTCCCTTCAATAAACTGGTTGAAATTGGAGATCATTATATGTGGAGAATCACAAGTACAAATCCACAGCCCCAGGCTGAAATTTCCATTTTCCATATTACTTATGCATTGGACAGTTCTAAGCTATTTAATTCTTAATCATGATGCTATCTTCACTCTTGCTGAATATAAAAAGATTTGAGAAATATATGTATATAAAATTAAGGGTAGCTTTGTCAAGTTCAAATACAGCATAACTGCCTATATTAGGACATAAAATTAGATAAATCATTGTTTCTTGTGAATAACTATGTTGCAGATTTAAACCAACTGCAGTTTCTGGAGCATTAAATGTAAGTTTTACAGACTGTGGTTACTATGCAATTAAATTTGATCTTGCGTCTAGTGCAATTGATGTTGCTGAACACTTTACACTAAACCAGAGCACAGCCGAGGCGATCACCCTTCGAGAAGATATGTGTTGTATTCTTCAGGATAATGGATTTGGTAAGCAGAGATGATAGCTCTTTAAAGTTATTACCCAACTAACTCATGATCTACAGTTATAGCTAGAAATTTCTCCATACATAGCATAGTGAGTATGTGACTGCCCTCAGAATAAGCAGATATTTCTAACCATTAGAGGCAGACATTAGACTGGAATGGTTGTAAAGAATGCAATTGCAGCAGTTGACATGCTTTATAAGTGAAAACATCCCAATGCATTTTATATTGCCAAAGTGGGGATGGGGAGAGTAAAACAGATAAAGAAATTGATGTTATGCCATTGGGGTGGGCGGGAGAGCAAAAAAAGTTGAAGCTTACTAAATATATTTGGTTAAAGAGGAGGGGAGGAATAAATGGTTTATTTATTTCTCCTGATTTGGATTTTGCAGTTCTCTGAGTCTCCCATTGGTAATTCTGTCTGAATGAAGTCCCTGCTTTGAGGGAAGAGGGGCTCATTCTCTTTCAGGTGTAGTTCAAATGGCAGTAGTAATGGCAACAAAGAAATTTGGAAAACTACTGAGTTCTGGCACTGCTGGAACTGCTCAGTTGCCAGAGGATCAGATTGGCTGACAGCGTTAAGACCATTCCCAGTATATTATTGCTGTGAGGCAATCTTAAGCAATTGACTTTTCTGTAGGGCGGAGGTTTGCGTGACGGTGTATGCAATACCGCCTCCAATAAAATTCAGCCCATGGCGTTGGTGCCCATTGTAGCCTTATGGGATTTAGTATCAGTGTTGGAGCATTTACTTCAATGTTAAATCTCAGCTCAGATTGTAGCTTTCTCTATATTCAGAATATGGGATGGGCACAATCTGTGTAGCCAAATTTTTTTTGTAATTAATTTAAAAATCTAACAGACTCATCTTCCTTCACCATGGGGTAGATTTTCATCTTCATATTCTGGTCTGTAATGTGGTGGAGTGAATCACCAAATGACTATAATGCCTGCCTGATCTTTAGTTTTATTAATTTTAATAGAGTGTTAATTGGGTAGACTTTATAAATCACAAGCAATTTGCTGTGGCAGATTACTATGGCGGTTTTATGAAAACCTATTGTGTATCTCTGGGAACTGCATTTAGCTTTTCCACGAATCCTCCAGTTCCTAGAGTTAAAATATCTTAAATGGAGCCTGTTCCCATGATAGCATCAGTTTCAGCCATAAGAGTTTGCATGCTTCAGAACTGCTAATAGATTAGCTTGATGACATGGCTGGTTTGAAATCCCATTCCAAAATTACTGCCTGCTCGCTCTCTTTCTCATGCAAATCAAAGATGGAATGTAGATACTACTGTAAATGTGCAAAAGTCTTTAATATGTCAAGTTGATGGAACAAAATTCTTTACGGAGCCCAATCTAGTGCATATTTTTCGAGTACGGCTGTAACAAAAAGTTGGCAACATAGCTTAGTGCCCAGCTTTATTGCAGGAGAAAATGTTTTGTTAAGTGGCATTTCACTGGATCTTTTCTTGCTGATCTTAAGGACACACTGAAGAGGATCTGCAGAGCTGCCTTGGTACTTTTACTTATTTTGTGTTTGCATAAATGATCTGATCGTGTCCATGGCAGGACCTGTTGCAAACGAGAATGGAAAATTTGGCATTCCAGCCAAAACTTCATTCACTTTCAGCTAAAAATCCCAGCCGCGAATGAGTACAGAAGATTTTGGCCAGAATCACTAGACTCAAGACGGGTTTAATTCTGTGAAGGATCTCAGATAATTTGACTCTGTGACAAGAAAGCTGGCTAATGCAAGTATTTATTCTCTTTAAATTTAACAATCCGATTATGGAGCCGCCTTGTGTTTAGTGTTGTTTCTTCAAAAGCGGTACCAAAATACCACAGAACCATCCATTCTCCCGCCTTGTAAATAGCGTAGTGAGTGATACTGGGCGGAATTTTCCAAAAAGATTGCAAAAGTGGCTGATTCTGACTGAAATCTGGTGTGTTTCTCTCCGGATCTTCTGACACTTTGTCAAATAAAACAAGGTAATGTGAGCAACAATACATTCCTGACCTTAAACATCTTAAAGGAGATAGGTCTTTTTCATTTTCCTTATATATTGCCTAATTGTTTCTTCATTGGCTTGGACACTGAGGAGACTGCCCCATCTTGGTTTAATGTCTCAATGAAAGGAAGTGCAGTACTCCCCCGATACTGCATCAAAATGCACTTCCTCAATGCTGAATTGTCCACCGAACTTATGTGCTCTGGTTTGTGGAGTGGACCTTGAACACACAACTTTCTGACTTGAGAGCCAACCAGGATCATAATTAATTTTCTATTAATAAACTTCAAAAGCAAGTTGAGCCTAGCAATTTTTATCCATCTCCAAGCAAGTAGGTACTTTATAGCAAGAAATAGCAGTTGAAGTAAGCCATTTGGTCCTTTGAGCCTACTCCTCTATTCAACAAGATTATGGCTGAACTTCTTCAATTCCACCTTCCTGAATTCCTTAATTCCCTTATTACTGAAAAATCTAACAATGTCTGTCTTGAATATGCTTAACAACTGAGCAGTTCTCTAGTGTAGAGAATTCCAATGATTCACAACCCTATGGGTGAAGAAATTTCTTCTCATCTCCGTCCTATACTACTAACTACTAATTCTGAGACTTTCAACCGAGATGTTCTAGATTCCCCAGCCAGGGAAAACATTTTATAGCATCTACCATGTTGCATGTCTCAACTTAATCATCTTTCGTTCTTCTAAATGCCAGGAATATAGGCCTAGTTCTCAATTTCTCATCATATCCCTTTATCCCAGGAACCAGTGAGTAGACCTTCATTGCACTCCCTCTAGGGCAAGTATGTCCTTCCTTGGGTAAGGAAACCAAAACTGCATATATTACCACAGTGAACACTCATCTTCACAGCTAAGTCTGCTGTTAGTTCACTTGGACTCCTCAAGTGAAAAAAAAATCCTGCGTTCTCAGAGTTGCCTATGGCCTCACCATTTTGTTTGTGTGCTTTTAAAAAAGAATGCAATTTTATAAGTACTTATTCTTTTTGCCAGGTGATGATTATGGAATGTTAAGTAATAATGGTTTATTGGATGACAATCTGATGAGCACCAGCAAATCCATTTTTGATCAAACACCAGAAAATAATTCCACTAATGCTGCAAAAGAAACATTTACATTAAACGGTGATAAAAATAGATTTCATAATGATGGATTTGGAGATGAAGGAGCAGCTTATATGTTAGGTATGTTTCATTTTTTAAAAGCATAACTTTGTTCTTTTAATTTTAAAAAGTTTTATTCACTTCAGCCATTCCCTGATCTATAATTGTCATTTTATCTTTTGTGATTTTGTCCCTTAAGCATGTGATAATGATGTAGTGTAAACCTCCCAATAGGTTATCATCTTAAGTTTATTTATTAGTCACAAGTAAGGCTTACATTAACACTGCAATGAAGTTACTGTGAATATCCCCTAGTCGCTACACTCCGGCACTGAAGAAGCACGCCTTTCAGACTGTGGGAGGAAACTGGAGCGCCCAGAAGAAACCCACGCAGACACGGGGAGAACATGCAAACTCCACACAGACAGTTACCCAAGCAGGGAATCGAACCCGGGTCCCTGGCGCTGTGAGGCAGCAGTGCTAACCACTGTGCCACCATGCCGTCCACCGTGCTTACCAAAACTGAGAGAAAGCAAACTAGTGCTATACCTCACCTGATTTTCTTTATTTTGAAATACAGAAAATTTGGGTAGCACAGAATATTAGTCTTTCAGATTAGATTATGTTATACAAATGCATGTATTAGGTGTCGTGGTTATTTGTTCTGTGAGAGGCTGTTCAGCTGTAGAGTAGCCTGTTGTAAACATTTCTCAGATGGTGGGAAAACATTTGTGGACAGAACCACTTGAGTGAATTATATTTGTGTCATGAACATTTGTAAAACAAGCATGCAATGTAATAGTGAAAGAAGCATTGACTGCAGGCTACTCAACAGCTGAACAGCCACTCAGAACAAATAAATGCGACACCTAATACATGCATTTTTATAACATAATCTAATCTGAATGATTAATATTAATTTAGTCCTTTTTGTAATTGACGCTGCCTTACCCTATGCTGCAGGAAGAAACTTCACCCCCAGTCTGACAATACTCCCTAGCAGAGATTGGGTGCGGTTATTTACAATTTGCCAATATGCAGTGTTGCACAAGAACAGTAACCGTTTGAGCAAACTAACATAAGATGGTGTCAGCATGCCCCAGTGAAGGAAGAGAAGGTGAGACAAGCAACAAAGTAAAGAAAAATAGATTGTTTAAAATGTATTCATAGATTTTCATCAGGTAAACAAATCGGAGAACTTATGCTAGCCCCTCATCTGTCCTATCCCTGGTTTGGATGTAGTAAGAAGTCTCACAACACCAGGTTAAAGTCCAACAGGTTTATTTGGAATCACGAGTTTTCGGAGTGCTGCTCCTTCATCAGGTGAATCAGGTTTGGATGTGGCAAAAGTTGTCATCCCTAGATGAACTAAAGTTAACCATTCACCTTTGTACCAGCCATAGTGTTTGATTATCCCTTTGTCAAGCAGGTTTTTGCAGTCTGTATACAATGCTTTGCCTTATGACTGATGTGGTATAATTGCAAACGCATAATTCAAGAAGCAATGCCAGAGAAATAAATTGATTCACTGCCCGTGTGTTCAAATGACTTACAAAAGTAATCCTACCTATAAAGGCTCAGAGAACTTTCATTTGATTTTCAGAGGAGCTTCTTAGTGGCGAAGCTGAAAATGCTTTTGTGGATTTTGCAGATACTAACGGAAGCATTACTAACAATCTACCCAATAAAAAGCTACCAACTGATGTGACTGGTATGGAATTTTATAGCATTTGAAGTGAAAAATCATGCTGTGCATTTGTATGTTCCATGTTATTTCTCTTTAACTTAAGAAGTTCAACTGTAAACAGTAAAACTGTTCTTAAGGTTAGTGATTTTTGACATGTTTGATCCAAAGATGAAAGGAACATAGCTTCAGGAGTCCATTCAGCCCCTTAAGCCTACTCATCATTCATTTTGAATGGCAGTAAATCTGGCCCTCAACTCCATTTATCTGCCTTAGTTTCATATCCTTTGATACCCTCATCTAATAAAAATCTTACCTAATTCCAAAAATTAATTTACCTTGCATGATCTGGGAGTTTTAAATCGTTCTGCAGTTTCCTTTAATCTAAATGACTCACCTGTATACTGTATTTTTGTGTTAGTGTGTGAAATCGTCCATGTTACTAGTGGTGCCATGCAAGATTATTAATTTGGTTGACCTATTCATTTCAATTTACCTCTTTCGTATCTGTACGAACATGTTTAGGTTTTCTTATTTTGATAAAGCACAGGCTGGTTTCCTGGTAGATCACACAACAGCAGACATGAATAAATGGCACCTGTCATTAATCTCCAAGCTAAAATGCACTAACATGGATTTGTTTGAGGAACTCTGTCTTGGTGTACTGTGACTCACAATGGTAGCAGTACCTGAGTTCTGTGACAAGGTAAAACCTGACCTCCAGTTAAATTGTCTCATGTTCCAGTTACTGTAATGGGAATTACAGTACTTGGTTGTTGCCTCAGACACCAAGATTATGATGACTATTTTGCAAGATGTTCCACTGAGGCACCATCAGTCAACCTGGAAAGAAGTGTAAAATTGGCCTCTTGAAGACCCAAAGACTCTATGGAGCCTGGCTGGTACATCAGCATAACTCATGAACAGCCCCTGAGCATAGATGCAGTGATCTACATGCATCTATTAGATTTTGATTTGATTCTGATTTTTGATTTGATTTATTATTGTCACATGTATTAGTATACAGTGAAAAGTATTGTTTCTTGCGCACTATACTGACAGAGCATACCGTTCATAGAGAAGGAAAGGAGAGAGTGCAGAATGTAGTGTTACAGTCATAGCTATGGTGTAGAGAAAGATCAATTTAATGCAAGGTAGGTTCATTCAAAAGAAAAATGGCAGCAGCAGGGAAGAAGCTGTTCTTGAGTCGGTTGGTATGTATCCTCAGACTTTTGTATCTTTTTCCTGATGGAAGAAGGTGGAAGAGAGAATGTCTGAGCTGAGTGGGGTCCTTGATTATGCTGGCTGCTTTTCCGAGGCAGTGGGAAGTGTAGACAGAGTCAATGGCTGGGAGGCTGATTTGAGTGATGGACTGGGCTTCGTTCACGACCCTTTGTAGTTTCTTGTGATTGGCCGGAATTTTCTGGCCGTTCCCCTGCCTCGGGTTTCCTGGTGACGGGGGATGGGGTGCATACGACGGAAAAACCCTGTCAACAGCGGTAAAACCAGAAGGTCCCATCACCAGCCAACGATGAGCCGCCTTCACCAAAGTGAAACATGCCATGGGGCATGGAAAAACCATCTATTATGTGTATTGTGGCTCAGTTTCCGAGGGAACGTCAAAAACATAAAGTGTATGTTCAGGCGTTTTTAATTTATCTTTACATTTCATTATCTTAATAGGTGATTCGGATGTTCCTGATCCTTTACTTCAAGCAGAAAGTACTCTGTATGATCAAACAACTCTGCTACCCAATGAAGAAGAGGGCTTTGCCTTACAGCCCGTTGATGCTACTGGTTAGTTTTACTCCTCTATATCTATGAAACACAATATATCTGAAAAAAGAGACATGCTCTTGAAGCTCAGGACAGATGCCAAATTTCACTGCAAGAATTTACACTGAATGAGGAAAGGATGTTGGTTGGTTGGCAAATTGACTCTGGTGGAGGTGTTACCATGGCAAGTGCACCAGGGTACCTTTGTCCCTCAGCCTTTCGTTTAATTCAAAAAAAGACTTAATGCGTAGACATGCTCCTTTTGCCTGAAAAGGACAGGTCCCTAAATATGAATATATGTAGCTTCTAGCAAGTGTAAGTGAGTCATATTGCAAGCCAAAATTCTATTAACCTTACTTATTGTCTGTTGAAAACTTTCTGCGAATCGTGTACAAGGACACCCAGATCCCTCTGCACCGAAGCATTTTGAAGTTTCGCTCCATTTAGATAAGAAGTTCGTTTTTATTCCTCTGATCAAAATGGATAACTTCACACTTATCCACATTAAATTCCATCTGCCAAATTTTCCTACTTCTTTTCGTGTTGTCTGCAAATTTGACCATAGTACGTTCTATCCCTGAATCCAAATTGTTAATATAAATTGTAAATAGTTAGGGCCCAAGGACCGAACACTGTGGCATACCACAAGTTACAGCTTGCCACTCACTGCTTTCTGTTGGTTAGCCAATGCTCCATCCAAGCTAATATATTACCTCCAACTCCCTGGGATCTTCCTTCTGGAAGTCCAAATACACCACATCTACAGGACCCCCATTATCTTCAAAGAACTACAGCAAATTAGTCAAGTACGATAATTATAAACGTAATGTTACATTACTGCTTTATTGCTGTTTTTGCTTCTGAATTCTGGGGCCATGTGAATCTTCAAGAGTTTTTTATAAATATGCGATGTGGGCATCTTTGGCAATGCCAACAACAGCTGCATGTCCTTAATTGTCCTTGAGAAGATGTTGGTGAGTTAAAATGGGGTCACATTGGAAAATAGTTGGTGAAGCACTGCTATAGTCCTTTTCTTCACTTGCATTTCTGTAATCCAGCAAGGTTATGTTCTGTTATTAGTATGGACTTCATCCTGTACTACATGGAATGCTGAGATCATTCTGGTGATTTGATGTAAATGCATTGTCTTAACAGTAATAGAAGGCAAAACAAAGAGAAAACAGATGTTTCCAATTTCTTGAAGTAGAACCTGAACTGGAATGGAACTCGAGTCCGAGAAGAAAGGGACAAGGTTTTTAAAATTGTAAACAGCCTAAAAGTAAACAAAAAAGGGCAGGAGAGCTTGGGAGGAATAAGGGTGGACATTGATGGCAAGGGAATAAATAGAGTTATAGAATTAGAATCTGAAAAATTATTACACAAAGTGAGAGGAAATCCTATTAAAAATTAGTTAAAATGTTTGTACAGCAGTGCACGTGAGTGTCTGCAATTAAAAAGGACACATTCATTGGGAGGAACTGAGACATCGCTACCAAAAAATCAGGACTCAGAAATAAACTTTGCAAGGTATCATGCATTTGAAAAAGCTGGGAAGGGAAACAAGGGAGGTGGAGGAGCTATGTTTATTAGGGATAATATAATGGCAGTAGAAGAAACAAACACAGCCATTAGCAAGACAAAAATAGAAATCATATTGTTAGATCAATTAAAAGATGAATTGAGCCAATAGGTGTAGCCTGCACATCACCTAATAGTGAAAGAGAGGTGGAGGAAGATATAGGCAGATAAATTAGTGAATTGCTTAAAAAAAATGGAATAATAATCATTGGGGACTTCAACTACTTTGATACTAAATGGACCAAAGTGGTAGGTAAAGGGAATAAAGGAATGAAGTTCCTATATTGTGCACAGAACTCCATTCTAACCCAATATGTGAAAAGCCCAACAAGGAAGATTTGCCATCCGATCTAGCAATGAAGAATGAACCAGAGCTAGTAAGAGTAGTAAAAGTAGGGGAACATCCAGACAATAGTGGCCATAATATAATATGTTCTAAGGTATCGATAGTGAAAGACATAAGTATTTCATGTGACCAAGGCAGAATGACTTTTGAAATAATTATGCAGAGTAGCTAATAGTGACAAGATATTATTTGCATAGGGATTGAGCAAAGTCAGCACTTCTATTGCATAAAATATTCCTTTCCTTTATATATTTTAAATAAATGGTTAGTGATGGCATTATGTTTCAGCAAGACTTATGATGCAATCTGAATTCTTTCATAATGACAGCATTCAAAGTAGACTAGTAAATGGTATAGTGTCGAAAATGTTGTAAGCGCTATGGAACAAGTCATACACATGTCATATTGATATTGTTCTTGTTAGTTTCTTCAGAAAGAAAACGGGGTAAGAGGAGGCGAAAGCTTACTGTGGATTGTGTTAAGGAACTTGACAGTAAGACTATTCGTGAGCAGATTGAAGACTTCTCAGACGTAATCACAATGATAGAGCTGGCTCCACCTACCAAGAAGCTGATGATCTGGAAGGAGACAGGTGGCGTTGAAAAGCTCAACTCTCAGCCTGCCCAACCCTTAATAAATTGCAGATTATTAAAGGTAACTCATTGTGTTTAATTTGAGCACTTGCTACAGTGATGGTGAAAATTAGGAACAGCCCTTAAGTAAAACAGCTTGCTTCACTAATCCATTGTATTAAAGATTGGTTGGTTCCACAACATATTACGACAAGAAGCAGAGAGCAGGATATTCTGGATTTGGTATTGTGTAATGCGCAGGGTTTAATTAATGACCTCACTAGTTAAGGATCCTCTAGGGAAGTATGATAGATTTCAAAATTCAGTTTGAGTCCCATACTCGCATTTTAGAGTTAAAGGTAATTGTGTTGGCATGAGGACAGACTTAGCCCTAGTGGACTGGGCAGGAAGGTTAAAAGGTAGGACAATTGATGAGCAGTGTCAACTGTTGGAGGAGACATTCAATTCCTTCAAACTAAAATATATTCCAGAGAGAAAGAAAGATTCTAAGAGGGAAAAAAACATTCATGGCTAAGCAAGGAAGTTAAAGACAACATAAAGACATAAACTACATTCAATTCCTTCAAACTAAAATATATTCCAGAGAGAAAGAAAGATTCTAAGAGGGAAAAAAACATTCATGGCTAAGCAAGGAAGTTAAAGACAACATAAAGACATAAACTAAGGTATACCATATTTCAAAGGCCAGTAGCAAGCTGGAAGATTGGAAACATCATTACAAACATCAACAAAGGGATGTAACTAAAGATGTAACCAAAAGTGCAAAGGTAAATTTTGAAAGAAAGCTAGCACAAAATATAAAAAAGGATAGAAAAAGTTTCTATAATAAAAAGGAAGAGAGTAGCTAAAGTGAATGTTGCTCCCTTGGAGGATGAAACCGGGAAATTAATAGTGGGGAACACTGAAATGGCAGAGACGCTCTCGGTTTTCATGGTCGAGGGCACTAGTACCATCCCAATAGTAACAGGTAATGCAGAGGAAATAGAAAGGGAGGAACTTAGAACAATCATTATCAATAGGGAAATAGTACTCAACAAACTATTGGGATTGAGACAGACAAGTCCCCAGAGCCTGAGGCCTATATGCTAGGGTATTAAAGGAAGTGGCAGCGGAGATAGTGAATCCATTAGTTATAATATTCCAAAATTCCCTGGGTGTGGAAAAGGTTCCATTGGATTGGGGAAATGCTAAGGAGGAGGCAGAAAGTAAGAAACTATACACCGGCTACTTTAACATCTGTTGTTGGGAAATTGTTAGAATCCATTATTAAGGAAATAATAACAGGACATTTGGAAAGTCAAAAAGCAATCTGTCAACATGGTTTTATGAAGAGTAAATTGTGTTTGACTAATTTGCTAGAGTTCTTCAAAGATGTAACAAGCCAATTGGATAATGGAGATCCTGTAGATGTAGTATATCCAGACTTCAGGATGACTGGCTAAATAACAGAAGATACAGAATCAGGATAAATGAGTGATTCTTTAGTCGGCAAGATGTAACTAGTGGGGTGCCACAGGATTCGATCCTTGGGCTCCAACTATTTGCAATCTATATTAATTATTTGGATACAGAGGTAAAAGGTACTATAGCCAAATTTGTAGATGACAGTAAAATAGGTGATAGTAAGTTGCAATGAGGAAATAAGAAATTTACAAATGGATATAGATAGATTAGAAGTGTGGGCCAAAAAGATGGAATTTAATGTGGGTAAGTGTGAAGTTATCTACTTTAGTCGTAAAAATGGAAAGGCAACTCATCTAAATGGAGGGAGACTTTGGGGTGCTTCGTTACAGAGGGATCTGGGTGTCTTTGTGTATGAGTTGCAGAAAACATATGCAGGTACAGCGGGTTATAAGGAAAGCAAATGGAATTTTGGCATTTAAAGCTAAAGGAATAGAGTATAAAAGTAAGGAAGTGTTGCTGCAACTATACAAGGCATTGGTGAGATCGCACCTGGAGTGCTGTGTACAGTTCTGATCCCCTTATTTGAGGATGGATGCAGTAGCATTAGAAGCAATTCAGAGAAAGTTTGCTAGATTGATTCCAGAGATGAGGGGGCTTGTCTTATGAAGAGAGATTGAGCAGTTTATGCTTAAACTCTAGAGCTTAGAAGAATGAGAGGAGATCTATTTGACGTATATAAGATGATAAAGATATTGACAAAGTAGACGTAGAGTGGATGCTTCCTCTTGTGGTGCAATTGAGAACAAGAGGTCATCGTTTTAGGATAACAGGTAGCAGATTTAAAACACAGATGAGGCGAAACTATTTCTCTCAACGGTTCATGAATCAGTGGAATTCACTACCCCAGAGTGCAGTGGATACCAGGACATTGAGTAAATTTAAGGGGGAGATAGATTTTTAATTAGTAATGAGTTGAAGAGTTATGGAGAACGGGCAGGAAAGTGAAGTTGAGGCCAAGGTGTGATCAGCCATGATTGTATTGAATGGTGAAGCAGGCATGAGGGGCTGAATTGCCTACTTTTGTTCCTAGTTCTTATGTTCTTATGATCTCCCCATGCATCCCGCTGGACATACAGCATTTTCTGCCTGATGGTCATCGCCAGAAACTCATCATCTGCCTGGCACTCCAGCAGTGCCCAAAGATTTGGCACCCTGGGGCCTCTGTGCTTCTGCCACCTTCTCACGTAAGTATAGTGTGCCCAAACCATTGGAATGTCGACAGAGGTGACGACCACATGCCCACCAATGTGGGAGTATCTGCACTAGTGCCTGGTACCAAAAGACAGCATGACACAGGCGCAGAAACGATATCCTCAGGGTCACTTAGGGTTGGTGCAGTTGGCTTATCTGCGGAAAGAAGGCACGTCAGTGAATTCAATCATCACCATACATGCTAGATGTCCTGCTGAAACAATGACAAGATGGTGCCACCTACTTCGGAATTTTGAATGGCACGTTGGTTGGAACAGCTTACTTTCTAATGGAAGGGGCCTGTGAACTCTCCCGAAACTCCACCACATGCATCTGGGACCTACACACTTATCTTCATCACAGACCCCTGTCCACCAGGACCATAGGAATGAGCTGGCTGGTGGCAATCCATCTCTAGAGTGTCACTCTTGCTCCCTTGTGAGGATCAGCAGAGCGAGGACTCCCCCACCAGTTTGGCAGCACTTTGCAACATTCTGACTTATCTTCTCCTGATAGGACAATAGAAAGGCTCATTAGGATTCCATCATCCTTGGGGACCATTCTCCCCCAACAGGGACATTCAGTGAGCCATTTTATTGTGACACACCTCGCCCTCCAAGCATTGTCGCCTATTGTGCTGACAGTCCAGACTTGGCAGGGCAGGCTTCAGTGCCAGTTGGCATACACATTCAGACCCCTGAGCGCACAGGGGAACAGACTACACATCCCCACACAGGACTATGCCATCTCTGCACTTAACCCTGCTGATTGCAGAAGATTGTTGAACCTTTTGCAACGCAAAATGTCATGCCCATTGACCTCAGCAGCCATCTTGCTCCAGGTTTTGTTGGTCAAGTAGGGAAGCCTTCTCTTTCCATCTCTGGGCATCACGATGTTACACTTGGCACTGACCTCCTGCACCAGCCCTGGCAGGCACTCATTTGTAAAACAAGGGCACTTCACCCACCCAACATGCCCTCCCGCTTTCCTTGGCCTCCCGGCACTGATGACATTCCTGGAGAACATAAGATCTAGGAGCAGAATTAGGCCATTTGGCCCATCAAGCCTGTTCCGCCAGTCAACAAAACCATGGCTGATTTTTTCGTGGACTCAGCTCCACTTAGCCGCCCACTCACCATAATCCTTAATTCCTTTACTGTTCAAAAATCTACCTATCTTTGCCTTAAAAACATTCAACAAGGTAGCCTCAACTGTTTCACTAGGCAGGGAATTCCATAGATTCACAACCCTTTGGGTGGATTCACAACCCTTTGGGTAGAGCAGTAAAGTTTGTAGTTTTTAGCCACACCACACCCTCATCTTCCCCCAAAACTCTTGGCAATCTTTAGGGAGTTGCCTCATCGTATTTTGCATTGGACCCAGCGCCCAATGCATTTCCGATCCTTTCCATACAGAGACCCAACCGGCAGACCTGGTTCATGGTAAACGGGCTTACTTGGCCACCTGGTGTAATCCGTTAACAAAGCAATGTCAGACAGGAGTGAATTTCACATCTGCTCCCATCTGCATCGATTTTCGGCATAACCCAAGTATAACATTCAGGCCAAACTGGTTATTTAGCAAAAGAAAGCAACAAATGAGATTGACCCAAGTTATAAATTGCACCAAAGTTATTTTTAAACAGTCTGGAGAGAGTGTGTATGACAAAATGTATGGCACTGGGGCAAAGAACAGGGCCATCAAGCTGTCCCTTCCCCATGAGATAGAGGCTTCATATAGGATGCAAGATTGGGTAGACTAGTGTAATGATTCAATGAGATGAGGTTGGCCTCTTGGAGTATGAGCTCCCAGATTGGGCAGGAAATTATGACCTCAATCAGGGAGCTCATACTCCAAGAGCCTGACTTTATGGGCCTCATTGAAGTTATTACAATTAGCTAATTGTTACAATGTCATGAGGTCAGAAATATCATTTGTAGTGAATACACACTATTTGATTTTTCAGTGGCCTCATGGCATTATCGCTAGACTATTAATCTAGAAACTCAGCTAATGTTCTGGAGACCCGGGTTCGAATCCCACCATGGCAGAACAATGGAATTTGAATTCAATTAAAAATATCTGGAATTATGAATCTACTGATGAACATAAAACCATTGTCGATTGTCAGAAAAACCCATCTGGTTCACTAATGTCCTTCAGGGAAGGAAATCTGCTGCCCTTACCTGGTCTGGCCTAAATGTGACTCAAAGAACAAAGAAAATTACAGCACAGAAACAGGCCCTTCAGCCCTCCAAGCTTGCACCGACCATGCTGCCCAACTGAACTAAAGCCCCCTATCCCTCCAGGGACCATATCCCTCTATTCTCATTCTATTCATGTATTTGTCAAGAATCGGCAATGTGGTTGACTCTCAACTGCCCTCCAAGGGCAACTAGGGATGGGCAATAAATGCTGGCCAGCCAGCAATGCCCATGTCCCATGGATGAATAAATTAAATTATTGAATAAATTTAGAATATTGATCAGAATGTGGTTAAACTTCTGAAATGCAAGGTGAAGAAACATTAATTTATTGGTTATGGGTATTCTTGGTAAGGCTAGCATTTATTACCCATCCTTAACTTCCCCTGAGAAAGTTTTTGAATACAACCAAGTGGCTTGTTAGTCACCTCGGAGGGCACTGAAGAGTCAACTCCAGTTTTGTGGTCTGGAGTCATAAATAAGCCAAACCAGCTAAGGGCAGTAGATTTCCTTTTACGAGGACATAATGAATCAGATGGATTTTTACGACAGTCTAGTAGTTTAATGGTCGTTATTACTAATACTAGTATATCCAAAATTTATTTAGCTAAGTTAAGTTCCTCAACTGCCATGATGGAATTAGAACTAGGGGGAGGAGGTGGTGCAGTGGTATTGTCACTGGACTAGTAACCCAGAGACCCAGGGTAATGCCCCCGGGGACCAGAGTTTGAATCCTACCACAGCAGATGGTGAAATTCAAATTCAGTTAAAAAAAATCTGGAATTAAAAAATGAAGATCATGAAACTATTCTTTTATGTTGTTAAACCTATCTGGTTCACTAATATCCTTTAGGGAAGGAAATCTGCCACCCTTACCTGGTCTGGCTTCAGACACCCAGCAATGTAACTGACTCTGAAATGCCCTCTGAAATGGCCTAGCAAACCACTCAGTTCAAAGGCAATTAGAAATGGTCAATAAATACTGCTACAGCCAGCAATGCCCATATCTCCTAAACAAATATTAGAAAAACAAAATCATGGCCCGAGATCATTAGTCCAGGCCTTTTGATTGTTCGCCTAATAACAACAGCTACATTACCATATGTTTCAGGGGTAAGGCTGCAACAAGCTGCAGATAGACATTGTTGAAAATATCTATATCTTCATACGCCAGTGAAAGATAAATACATTGAAGCAAGTGCCTCAACCAAAGTACTGGTCAGTAACTGACAGAAGGCCCATGTCAGTGCATCTTTGTTTGAGGTAGCTGTGATCAGCCTTCTGAAAACATATATCCTAATGTTTGATGACAGGACACCTAGATAGTCATGGCTGTGGCCAGTCCTTATGTGAGTGTATTAAAGTATGCCACATTTATCCAGTTGTGCAATCTACAAAACGTTTGCCATTCCTGTTTGGTTTTCCTGTGAAAATTAATATATAGAAAACAGGGACAAAGATAAACTTCTCTCCTTTATTGTAAGTAGTGCTCCTACAAAAACCAGTGGATTACCCTTCCCCACCTCCCCACCCCATTCCAGTTCCTGGTCAGGCTATCTGCCCATTTTCCACAAACCTCAAAGAACAAGTTCATAGATCATAAAATCCCTACAGTGTAGAAGGAGGCCCATCGAGCCTGCACCAACAAAACTCCTACCCAGGCCCTATCCCTGTAACCCTACATATTTACCCTGCTCAATCCCTGACACCAAGGAGCAACTTAGCACGGCCAATCAACCTAACCTGCACATCTTTGGACTGTGGGAGGAAACCGGATCACCCGAAGGAAATCTACACAGGCAGTCACCCAAGGCTGGAATTGAACCTGGGTCCCTAATGCTGTGAGGCAGCAGTGCTAACCACTGTGCCATCCCTGTTGTCTGGTGATTATCTCAATACCATTTGTGGGAGCTTGCTGTGTGTAAATTGGCTACTGTATTTCAACAGTGACTGCACATCAAAAATACTTAATTGGCTGTAAAGCTCTTTTGGGATGTCCTGACACTATGGTGCTTTATAAATGCAAGCTTTCTTAAAATTAAAATTAGGGGCTAGGCTCACAAACTTCCTAGATGCCAGATGTTCTGCTGCTGCAGGCTTGCCTATATTGCAAGTGACTGCAGCCCTAATTTTGCTGCCATCACAAATCAGGGCTACAAACTTTTGGGGCAAGTACATTGGATGCCAGAATATTGGCAGTTTTTTTTTGCATCCCATTCTTGAAATAAGACTGTCAATACGCAATTCGATTTCAATTCGATACTTAGATTATAAATAACTTTTTATAAAATTTATTTTATTCATCAGTTGTTCAGACATTGCCTTCGAACAAACCTATCAAGGGAGCAAAATGATCGGAATAGCACTGGAGAGAGAAGATCTGCTATAGAACAAATGAGAAGTGAGGAACGCAATGTAAATGGTGAGTAATTGAAAATGTTATTTTGTGACAGGTTTCATGTAGATTTTTTATGTTCTCTTCTGTAATAGGCCATCATTTTAACTGATGGGACCTATTTTATATTTGCACTATTTCCTTTTACATTTGACAATTTTATTCTCATCTCTTTATTGCTAGACTAGATTGGGAATAAGGAAGATGTTTATTAAAAACATTCTTAAAGGTTAAGTTTTGAATATCAATCATCACAAAATACATAAAAGTCCTGATTCAGCATCAACATTGCAGAGTCTCAAATATGGCAGGTTCAAGTCACAAATCTAATGCATGACCTTGTGTGCTAGATATACAGTACAGCAATGTATAGTTTTGCTCAGCCAAATGTTAGTGTACTTATATCAATAATTCTAAGAGTTACAAATTTTGGCAAATTCTGCACCCAGCAGCACCTCGGGATGGGGGTCCCTTGGCATGATTTCTTCATGTTGCTGTTAAAGAGTAGCAAATCATTCTTTGGATGTTACTTTCAGACACCTTACTGGTAATCGTGTTGATTCCTCTCTGTTTCATATAAGAACTTTGAGGTCTCCTGTTCACTCAGAAATCCATGTCCCCTGAACATCTAGAAACATTCAAAGTTGTATCAGCACTCTATTCCACATGTGGGATTGTCCTTGGTTGATTTCAGGAGGCCCAGGTTTTGTCAGACCTCTTTGAACCAATTTGCTTGACAGCTCCAGAGAAAATCACAGAGGGGATTAGCCAATGTTTGTTTACACAAGGAAAAAATGGCCCATCAGCTGCTGAAAGCTTTTTTGGCTGACAGCCTGGGTTACATCCAAGACTTTGTTATTGACACCATTAGTTAATGCTCCTGTAATAATTTCATCCAGGCCAGTGTTATGGTATCACACTGTTTTATTAAATATCGGCCGTGCCCATGGCTCACAGCAACATAATTTCTGCAGGGATGGATGACCTTGCTAACTGTGTCTCTCTCTCTCTCCTTCTCCACCTCCTCACAGATTGAAGATGAATATTGGATTGTAGCCAACCCAGGTTTCAATATTCCAGGTGACTGCTGCCAAGGCAAACAGACAGTGGCATGAGTGCCTGGGTCCGCCCAGGCTTGACCCAGCACCACAAGCCAGCACCACAAGCCAGCACCTGAAGAACCGGGGGCCGCCGCTGAGGCTTAAGAGCCAGCTGCCCAACAGGCTGAGGAGGGGGTTTGAAAACAGCACTACTATAGACCACTGGTCTACAGGAGGCGCTGGCCTTTCAACAAGCTGACAGCCAATATGTGCCAATGAAGACTCCAACTTCACAGGGTGACAGTGTAGCACCTGTACCACGTACTTGCAGACCTGGCATCAAGAGGAGGAGGGGGACATTCATTCCCAGTGGCTATGAATGTTACGGCTGCTCTGAATTTTTTCGCCTCTGACTCTTTCCAGGGCTCGAGCAGGCACCTGTGCAGCATTTCACAGATATTAGCCTACATCTGCATGGGTTTCCTCCGGGTGCTCTGGTTTCCTCCCACAGTCCAAAGAGAGCCAATGTTTCGAATCTGGATGACCCTTTGCCTGTTCTGATAAAGGGTCATCCAGACTCGAAACGTTGGCTCTATTCTCTCTCCACAGATTCTGTCAGAGCTGCTGAGTTTCCCCAGCATTTTCTGTTTTTGCTACATAAATATAAGTTGTTTTTTGTTTCCAAAGTCCATTAGTGGATTTTTGTAACAATCCAACCAATAACTTCATGGCCACCAATACTGATACCAGCTCCTTATTCCAGATTTTTGTTTTCAAACTAAATTCAAATTCACAAACTGCCATTGTAGGATTGTGAATTTGTGCATCAAGATTATTGGGCCAGGCCTCTGAATTACTAGCCCAATTACATAACCACTGCACCACCATATCTGAGTCACACTAGTGTTACTAAATGTGACAACAGAAAATAATATTTTAGAGGAAAAATGCATGCAGATATACCATTTTTAATATAATAGAAAATAGTTTACAAAATGTGATTATGAACACTCTAAACATATTCTACTTTGAAGTGTTCTGTACCCTAATTATGTTTTTACATATGTCTCTTTCCTCACCCTCCCCACACAAATCCTTTTCTGGTTTGATAAAGATTTGCCCATTATGGAGGAGCCTTGTGATTTGCAAGATTCTATAATAATTGAATCCAGAAGGAGCAGCATTGATCACAGACCAATATCAGTACAGAAAATAAACAAAAAGAGTCCATCTGAAAATGAGATGTATGAATCTGTAAGTATCTGTATTCGGATGTTCTGCACTCTGAATTAGCAACAACATACTTCTAAGATTGTTAAAGGTGCTTTTATTATTGCATAGTAGGAAACCTACTAAAATTTATTGTTGAAACATTTGATTATTGTGGAAACAGAAAAACATCACAAGATAGGAGCGGGAATAGAGCATTTGGCCCCTCAAACATGCTCTGCCATTCGATAGATCATGATCTCAACTCCACTTTCCGGCCTGCCTTCCACACTATCTCCCCTGCCTCCGCATCTCATAAGATGTAGGAGCAGAAGTAGGCCATTTGGCCATTGCATATACTCTGCCATTCAATGAGGTGATGACTAACCTGATATGATAATTCTCAACTCCACTTTCCTGCCTTATCCCCATAACCATTACTGAATAAAAATCTGTCTATATCAGCCTTAATAACCCAGTAACATACCCAATAACATACTTAATAACCCAGTCCCTGCAGCCCTCTGCAGTAAAGAATTCCACAGGTTTATTGCCCTCGGAGAGAATAAATTCCTCCTCTTCTATGTCTTAAATAGGCAGCCCCTTACTTTGAGATTAGCTCTCTGATCTTAGACTCTCCCACAAGCAGAAACAATCTCGGAGCATCTGCTCTGTCAAGCTCCTGAAAATCCTATTTTCTCAATAAGGTCACCTCTCATTCTTCTAAGCCTCTTCTCATATGAAAATCCTTCCATACCCTGGATCAACCTACTGAACCTTCCATGGTTTGCTACCAATGCTGGTATATCTCTCCTTAGATAAAGAGACCAAAACTGTTCACAGTATTCCAGGTGTTGTCTAACTATGCCTTGTATAGTTTTAGCAAGACTTCCCCATTTATATACTTCATTCCAATCTTCTAATCATGCTAATATACTGCTTCCAACACCATGGGCTCCTATATTGTACCTTATCAAACAGTTTTTGGAAATCCAAGAATATTACATCGACTGGTTCCCCTTTATGCTGTTTGTTACTACCTCAAAAAATTCTAACAAATTTGTCAGGCATGATTTCCCCTTCATGAAGCTGTGCTGACTCTGGTTGATTATATTATGTATTATTATGTATTTCTAAATGCTGGTCACTTTCCTATTACATCTTTCTATAATAGACTCTAACATTTTGTGCATGACAGGTGTTAAACTATTTGGCCTACAGTCACCTGTTTGTTGTCTTCTTCCTTTTTTGAATAAGGGTGATATATTGGCAGTTTTCTGATGCTCTGACTTTGCCAGAATTTACGGCTTCTCAGAACATTATTACCAGTGCATCCACTATCTCTGCAGCTAGATCTTTCGCCCTGCACCTCCCCCCCCCCCCCCCCAACACTTTTGATCCTTGATTATTTAACATTGTTGGAATGCTATTAGTGTCTTCTCCCATGAAAACTGATGAAAAGTAGTTATTTAACTCCTCTGCCATTTTCTGGTTCTCTATTTTTATTTCCCATGTCTCATTCTCTAAGGCACTTGTGTTCACTTTGGCGGCTCTCTTCTTTTTTATATATTTAAAGAAGCTCTTACTGTTCATTTTTATATTACTTGCTAGTTTGCCCTCAGTTTATCTTTTTTGTCATCTTTTTTGATTTTTAAAACTTACCTAATCTTCTGGCTTACCCATAATCTTTGCTCCGTTGTATTTTTTTTTCTTTCCGTTTAATACTGTCCTAAACTTCCTTGGTTATCTGCGGTTGATTTATCCCCTTCCTAGGATTCTTTTTCCTCACTATCTTTGTTGTGAGTGAAGAATTATTTTAATTAAACATCTGCCATTGTTGATTAACCGTCTCTTCTGCTAAACTCCTTTCCCAGTCCACTCCAACCAACTCTGCCCTCATTCCTTTCTAATTACCCTTATTTAAGTTTAGACCAGTTGTTTATGATCCAAGTTTCTCATTTTCAAATTGAGTGCTAAGTTCTATCATATATTTTTTGCCCATCCCTAGTTTCCTGTCAGAAGATGGAGGTGAGCTGCCTTCTTGAACTACTGCAGTCCCTGAGGTGTTGGTACACCCACGTTGCTGTTAGGAAGGGAATTGTAGGATGTTGACAGAGGGCCAGTGACGGAATAGCAGTATACTTCCAAGTCAGAGTGGTGGATTGATGACTGGGTGGGGAACCTTCAGGTAGTGGTGTTCCCAGGTATCTGCTGCCTTTGTCCTTCTAGATGGTGGTGGTTGAGGGTTTGGAAGATGTGCCTAAGAAACCTTGAAGAGTTTCTGCAGTGCATCTTATAGATGGTAACATAGCTACCACTGTTCATGGAGGGATTGAATGTTCATGGAAGGTGTAGCAGTCAAGCATGCTGCTTTGTCCTGGGTGATGCCAGGCTTCTTGGGTGTTATTGGAACTACACTCATCCAGGCAAGTGGCCAGTATTCCATTACACTCCTGATTTATGCCTTGTAGAGAATGGGTGGGCTTTGAGGAGTCAGCGGGTGAATTACTCGCCACAGGGTTCCTACCCTTTGACCTGCTCTGGTAGCCACAGTATTTATATGACTAGTCCAGCTCAGTTTCTGGTCGATGGTAACCCCAGGATGTTAATAGTGGGGATTCAGTGATAGTAATGCCATTGACTGTCAAGGGACGATGGTTAGATCCTCTCTTGTTGGAGCTGATCATTGCCTGGCATTTGTGATTGTTACATGCTTGTCAGTCCAAGTCTGGGTATTGTCCAGGTCTTGCTGCATTTAAACATGGACTGCTGGTCACTGTTTCCTAGGGCATATTTTATTCTGAGATTGTTGATTAAACCTGCCTCATTACATAGTACCAGATCCACAACATATTGTTCTAGGAAACTGTCCCAAATATTCTCTATGAATTCTTCCTCATGGCTATCTCTGCCAATTTGATGTTCCCAATCCACATGAAGATTAAAGTCACCCATAATTAATTAACTGCCTTTTTCCCCCATGCCCTCATTATCTCCTGATATAGGCTCCATCCTACAGTATAGGTACTCTTAGGGGTCCTGTGGACTAACCTACCAGTGAAGCCTTCCCCTTGTTATCTCTTACCTACACCCATATGGATTCTACATCTTCCCAGCTTTGATCTCCTTGTAACTACATCTTTAATGGTTATAAGGTCATACCCATTAACCTCAATTTGTTCCATTCGTTCATTTAGTTTGTGACAAACAGTAATGAATCATTAAAGAAGCAGGAGTAGGCCATTCGGCCCTTCGAGCATGCTCTGCCATTCATTTTGATCATGGCTGATCATCGAATTCAATATCCTGATCCCCCATATCCCTTGATCCCTTTAGTCCCTCGAGCTAAATCTAATTTCTTCTTGAAATCAGACAGCGTTTTGGCCTCAACTACATTCTGTGGTAGTGAATTCCACACATTCACCACCCTCTGGGTGAAGAAATTTCTCCTCATCTCAATTCTAAAATGTTTACCCCTTATCCTCAAACTAGGACCTCTAGTTCTGGACTCTCCCACCATTGGGAACATTCTTTCTGAATCAACCCTGTCTAACCCTGTTAGAATTTTATGCGTTTCTATGAGATCCCCCCTCACTCTTCTAAACTCCAGTGAATATAATTCTAACTGACTTAGTCTCTCCTCATTTGACTGACCTGCCATCCCAGGAATCAGCCTGGTAAACCTTCACCAAACTCCTTCTGTGGCAAGGACATCCTTCCTCAGATAAGGACACCAAATCTGCACACAATACTCCAGGTGTGGCCTCACCAACGCGCTATACAATTGCACATAACATTCCTATCCCTATACTCAAATCCTCTCACTATGAAGGCCAACATACCATTTGCCTTCTTTACTACCTGCTGTACCTGCGTGCTTACTTTCAGCGACTGATACATGAGGTCAGCAAGGTCTCGCTGAGTATCCACCTTTCACGATTTACACCTATTCAAGTAATAATCTGTCTTCCTATTATTGCTACCAAAGTGGATAACCTCACGTTTATCCACATTATACTGCATATGTCATGCAGATGCCCACACACTCAGCCTGTCCAATTCACATTGAAGCATCTCTGCATCCTCCGCACAGCTCACCCTCCCACCCAACTTTGTATCATCTGCAAATTTGAAGATAATACATTCAGTTCCTTTTCCAAATCATGAATATATAATGTGAAGAGTTGAGGTCCTAGCATAGACCCCTGCGGAACCCTACTAGTCACTGGCTGCCAATCAGAAAATGATCCATTTATACCAACTCGTTGGAGTTTAGAAGGCTGAGGGGAGATCTTATAGAGACATATAAGATAATGAAGGGGCTAGACAGGGTAGAGGCAGAGAGATTCTTTCCACTTAGAAAGGAAACAAGAACTAGAGGACACAGCCTCAAAATAAGGGGGAGTCAGTTTAGAACAGAGTTGAGGAGGAACTTCTTCTCTCAGAGGGTAGTGAATCTCTGGAATTCTCTGCCCACTGAAGCAGTGGAGGCTACCTCGTTAAATATGTTTAAGTTACAGGGAGATAGATTTCTGATCAATAAGGGAATTAAGGGTTATGGGGAGCGGGCGGGTAAGTGGAACTAAACCACTATCAGATCAGCCATGATCTTATTGAATGGCGGGGCAGGCTCGAGGGGCTAGATGGCCTACTCCTGCTCCTATTTCTTATGTTCTTATGTTTGCTTCCTATCTGCTAACCAGCTTTCTATCCATCTCAAGACATTACCTGCAATCCCACGTGCTTTAACTTTATGCAGTAGTCTGTTATGTGAGACCTTGTCAAAAACTTTCTGAAAGTCTAAATAAACCACATCCACTGGTTCTCCTCGGTCAACGCTACTCGTCATATCCTCAAAGAATGCCGGTACTCCCCTATATGTAATTAATGAGCTTCCAGGCATGGATTCAGGCACGAGATCCCACCATTCCAGGCAGCGGGAAGGGTGGCACCGGAACAGCCCGCCACCGCACTTAGTCACAAAAATGGAAAATTCCTCCCTCTGTCCCCCATCCAATTCATTGATAAACTGTAAGTAGTTGAAGCCCCAGCACTGATTCTTGTGACAATCCACTAGTTACAGTTTGTCAATCTAAAAATGACCCATTTGTCCCAACACTGCTTCTTGTTACTTAGCCAATCTTTCATCCACGCTAATATGTTACCCTCAACACAATGAGCTCTTATTTTATCCAGATATTTTTTATATGATGCCTTATAGAAAACCTTTTGGAAATCCAAATACACTACATCTACTAGTTCCCCTTCTTGTTCATCCTCAAAGAACTCTAATAAGTTTGGGGACAAAACAATGACTGAGAAGGGAACAGAATGTGACACAAAGAAAAGTAGAAATAATTGAATTGTTTATAGAAGACTTGTTCAGATGGCATTGTAGTGCCAAAATGTGATGAAAAATAGGTTTTAAAAAACCTTGGTTGGGAAATTCCTTGGTGCTAATTCCACTCTGGCCAATTTAATTGACAGTGCTGTAAAAGCAATCACAAATATCTGAATTCATTTCACTTCCCTACTCAGTCCCAGTTGCCATCAAGAGGTTTCTGTTTTAATTCATCTATCCCTAGGCTGTGGGTTATATTGGCAATTGCCCATCCCTATGTACCTTGAGATGGTGATGGTGAAGATGTTTTGGGACTGAAATGTTTAGCATTGATCCAGCGCAGATTAATATTCAGTTGGTTGTGGATTTTAAAATCTCTGGGTCCCTTCTGATGAATGCCTGTAATCAAAAGCAACCAATTAATACTGGAACCTCTGCAGCCATCTTTCAGTAAAGGATTACCTTGCTGATGAGTTTATGGCCTGAATAGCACTTTTTCAGCATATTGTAAGAGGATAGCTCCATTTAACATCCAGAAGGGATTTTTTTTAAGCAGATGATACAACAACTAACTGCAGAATGTTGTGCCACATTGTAGTGTGCTACATTGTGGTGTGCTGTAGAAATGCCTCTGTAAAACTCAATGCAGCCGCAGTCTCAGACCCAGACCCAACCTAATTTGTGTTTACTGTGGAGAGTTTACAAGCATGCCATAGAGGGATGATAGGTGAAATGGTAGGGGGTGGGAGAGGGAGGAAAATTTTTGTAATATAGATGACCTGGCACAAGAAAATGTAGTGATGACAGGTGCAGTTATAAATAATTTTTGGTTTACTTTAAATAGGAAAAATCTGATGTTGACTTTACATCGGTGGAGCTTCCTCTTGAGGACTCTTTAGTCGTTCATCTTTCCACTGGAGAAGAGAAAGACAGTCTGCAAAATGAAGTTGCAGAGGTGAGTAAAATGCAAATGCATCTTGCAACATAGACTGAAAGGAAGAATAAGGCTAAACAGAGCGTTGGAGGAAAAATAAATACACTTTATGATTACATTTTACTTGTAAAAAGCAGCTTGTGTCCATTTAATCTAACAGTTATCTGATGATAGTAGTGTAATTGATACAGATACATATATTGTTTTTTATGTTTAAAGGGAGTGTTTAAAAATTCAGCTTTATGCTGCAGGTATGTCTGGGGGGAATGTAGCTCAGATTTTGGAAGAGCAGGATAATTACTCATTTTAGCTTTGCAAGTGGCTATGTAAAGTAGAGTTAATGGACTTCTGTTTACTTAGATTCACCTGGGATCACTAATTAGAGTGATTGAGGGTCATCTAATGTTGTGGTTTATGTGTGGTCCTGGGCCTGTAGCAAAGAGAAAAAGCTTTTGCAGAAAGCAGTTTGGTTTGCTGCCGAAGCCTGGTTGAAGCTAGAAGGGCCTAGCCGTCTTCTGGAACTCAATCTCTCTGAGAAAGCTTCACAACTGCCTACACTCATTATAGCAAATACATGGTAAAGGCAAAATGCTGCGGATGCTGGAATCTGAAGCAAAAACAGAAAATGCTGCAAAATCTCAGCAGGTCTGACAGCGTCTTTGGTGAAAGAATAGAGCCAACATTTTGAGCCTGGATGACGCTTCGTCAGAGCATTCGAGCTAGTACAAAATTTGATTGAGTAATTGCTTGTGTTATCCTCCAGGTATTGACACTGGAACAACATCTTTCAAGTCTGCATATAAAAAATCTGGGAAAGCGTGGGAATTCAAAATTTAGGTTTTAAGATTAGGGATAAAAGAGCAAATTCTGCATGGTTGTGCTCCTAATGATGTGGAGATGCTGGCGTTGGACTGGGGTAAACACAGTAAGAAGTTTAACAACACCAGGTTAAAGTCCAACAGGTTTATTTGGTAGCAAATGCCACTAGCTTTCGGAGCGCTGCCCCTTCGTTTGGGTTTTAAGATTAGGGATAAAAGGGCAAATTCTGCATGGTTGTGCTCCTAATGATGTGGAGATGCCGGTATTGGACTGGGGTAAACACAGTAAGAAGTTTAACAACACCAGGTTAAAGTCCAACAGGTTTATTTGGTAGCAAATGCCACTAGCTTTCGGAGCGCTGCCCCTTCGTCTGGTGGAGCCGGACGAAGGGGCAGCGCTCCGAAAGCTAGTGGCATTTGCTACCAAATAAACCTGTTGGACTTTAACCTGGTGTTGTTAAACTTCTTACTGTGCTCCTAATGGCACAGATATGATGGGCCAAATGACCTTCTGTGCCATATGGTTTTATGATAGAGTAGACTGAATGACTAGGAAAACAAAAATGCAGTGAATCAAGGTGTGCAGACCTTCATGTGCAAGTCTCAAAGTTCCCCTCCAATTCACACATCATGTTGACTTAGAACTAGGCTACTGTTCCTTCTTTGTTGCGGGATCAAAATTGTGGAATTCCCTGGATAAAAGCAAATTACTGCAGATGCTGGAATCTGAAACCAAAAGAGAAAATGCTGGAAAATCTCAGCAGGTCTGGCAGCATCTGTAAGGAGAGCTTTGACAAAGGGTCATCTGGACTCGAAACGTCAGCACTTTTCTTTTCTTACAGATGCTGCCAGACCTGCTGAGATTTTCCTGCATTTTCTCTTTTGGTTGTGGAATTCCCTCTTTGTTGGTGTACCTACACTGGTGGTGTCCCAACACCAGATGGTCTTCAGTGGTTCAAGAAGGTGGCTCACCACCACCTTCTTAGGGGCAATATCCGACATGGTCACCTTTACAGGTAAACACATCTTTTTACTTCTAGATTCTAGAATGTGCCCTACAACCAGAGGGCTTCTCAGTCCACTGAATAGACTATACAGCGGCCTCAGGCAAGGCTTGGGGAGGTGGGGTCTGCTTCCTAATCAACATCTTGTGGTGCCTAGACGTAGCAATGCTGACGCTCCCCAGACCTAGAATTTCTGATGCTAAAATGCTGTCCCTACGGCCTTCCGCGGGAGCTCACCCTTGTTATCCTGATAGCAGTTGACATCCCACCCCACGCGGACGTGAAGACAGTGCTGGACAAAATATACATCACTACAAATAGCCTTAATACGCAATATCCCAAGGCTTTATTCATCGTGGCCGGGGACTTCAATCAGGCCAAGCTCAAGAGCGTCCTACCAAGATACTACCAACATGACTCCTGTTCCACCAGCAGTCTAAACATCCTAGACCACTGCTACACAAATATCAAACATACCTACCACTCTATCACCCATCCACACTTTGGCAAATCGGACCAAAAGGAGTGCTCCTGCTTACAAGCAAAAACTGAGACTGGAGAATCCATCAAACAAGATCGCGCAATGTTGGTCTGAGGAATCGGATAATCTCCTACGAGACTGCTTAGAGTCAGTAGACTGGTCAGTATTTTAAAACTCTGCGGCCAACCTGAACGAGTATGCCACTAAAGTAACTGACTTCATTAGTAAGTGTGCAGAAGACTGTGTGCCAAAGAAGCAAATCCACGTGTCTCCCAACGGAAACCATGGATGAACAGGGATATCCACTGCTTGCTGAAGTCCAGATCTGAGGCATTCAAGTCAGGCGACCCTGCCCTATACAAGAAAGCCAGATATGATCTAAGGAGATCCGTCAAAGATGCCAAAAGACAGTACCGGACCAAGCTAGAATCCCAGGCTAGCCACGCAGACTCCCGCTGACTGTGGCAAGGTCTGTAAGACGTAACAGGCTACAAGATGAAGGCATGTAAAATCGCCGGCTTCAACGCACCTCTCCCCGATGAGCTCAATGCATTCTATGCCCACTTGAGCAAGAGGTCAGTGAGAGCATGCCTTCCACCCCGAAAGCCTGAGACGAACTTGTATCCGAGGTCACCATTGCAGATGTCAGAGCAGCCTTCTTAAAGGTCAACCCAAAGAAAGCGACTGGCCTGGATGGGGTATCCGGACGAGCACTCAGATCCTGCACGGATCAGCTGGCAGGGGTATTCGCAGACATCTTCAACCTCTCTTTACAACAATCTGAGGTCCCTATCTGCTTCAAGAAGACAACCATCATCCTGGTACCAAAGAAAAGCCAGGCAGTGTGCCTTAATAACTATCGTCCAATGGCTCTGACATCCATCATTATGAAGTGCTTCAAAAGGTTAGTCATGGCACAAATCAATTCCAGCCTCCCAGATTGCCTGGATCTACTACAGTTTGCCTACCGCTGCAACAGGTCCACAGCAAACGCCATCTCCCTGGCCCTGCACTCAACCCTGGAACACCTAGATGACAAAGAGACCTATGTCAGACTCCTATTTATCGACTACAGCTCAGCCTTCAACACCATTATTCCTACGAAAATCATCTCCAAACTCCGTGGCCTGGAGCTCGGCTCCTCCCTCTGTGACTGGATCCTGAACCTCCTCAGACCACAATCAGTCAGGATAGGCAACAACACCTCCTCCACGGCCATCCTCAAAACCAGTGCCCCACAAGGCTGTGTCCTCAGCCCCTTACTGTACTCCGTATACATCTATGACTGTGTGGCCAAATTCCCTTCCAACTCGATTTTCAAGTTTGCTGATGACACCACCGTAGTGGGTTGGATCTCAAACAATGATGAGACGGAGTACAGGAAAGGAATAGAGAATCTGGTGAACTGGTGCGATGACAATAATCTCTCCCTCAATGTCAACAAAACAAAGGAGATTATCATCGACTTTAGGAAGCATAGTGGAGGGCATGCCCCTGTTTGCACCAATGGGGAGGAAGTAGAAATGGTCGAGAGCTTCATGATTTTAGGTGTCCGGATCACCAACAACCTGTCCTGGTCCCCCCATGCCGACGCTATCGTTAAGAAAGCCCACCAACGCCTCTACTTTCTCGGACGATTAAGGAAATTTGGTATGTCCACTACGATTCTCACCAACTTCTACAGATGTACCATAGAAAGCATTCTTTCTGGTTGTATCACAGTTTGGTACGGCTCCTGCTCTATCCAAGACCTCGAGAAACTACAAAGGGTCGTGAACGAAGCCCAGTCCATCTCTTAAACCAGCCTCCCACCCATTGACACCGTCTACATTTCCGGCTGCCTCTGAAAAGCAGCCAACATAATTAAGGACCTCACACACCCCAGACACATTCTCTTCCATCTTCTTCCATCAGGAAAAAGATACAAAAGTCGGAGGACACGCAACAACCGACTCAAGAACAGCTTCTTCGCTGCTGCCATCAGGTTTTTGAATGGACCTACCTTATATTAAGTTGATCTTTCGCTGCAACCTAGCTAAGGCTGTAACACTACATTCTGCACCCTCTCCTTTCCTTCTCTATGTATGGTATGCTTTGTCTGTATAGCACTCAAGAAACAATAGTTTTCACAGTATTAATACATGTGACAATAATAAATCAAATCAGATTATCCACTGACTTTAGATTCATAATTGAATTCATGATCCCTGGATTATTCATCCAAACCTTTGGATTATTAGTCTAGGAACATAACCATAACACTATGTGTATTTGTCTTGATGAATTGTGAATCGATGTTTTAAAGTGAGAACAGTTAAAATTTTAATCTTCACTGTGGTTTTTTGCATAGAAGCAAAGTACAGCAGGAAATCAGGAATATGATGAGACGCATTGCAACAAAAGATCGCTGCACCTTTGGCACAGCTTACAGGTAATCATCTTCATAGTACTTACGTTTACAGCTGAAGCCAACTGTCTACTTGTGCACATAATTAGAGAAAAATAATTCTATTTGTCATATCTCTTATATGGCACTAATGATTAACACTGGGGAAGAGGCAGCGTGAGGGGTTGGGAAATTGGATAAAGGCTTACCAGTGCAAACTGGATGCAGGGAACAATATGCGGAACAGGTAGGTTTGACACCAATTGAAATTGGACCATGAAGCTTATTTCAGTTAAACCAGTAAGCTCTGGACCCCAAGCAGCTCACCGGCAGAAGGCGCAGGCATTGAATTTCAACTGTTGTGATGCCAGCGATAGTCCTTGGAGAGGTTCCATAGGAATTGGGGGTGGAAAGAATAGTTAAGGCCAAGCAACACTCCTCGTGGAAGGGTCATGGTATTTATTCCCAATCAAAATTTGACCACATTTTGTTCTTTCAGGTTTCCTTAGTCATTCTGTTTTTCCCTGTTGCTGCCACTGGCAGTTTCTGTGGCTGTTCAGTAGTATTTTCTTCTTGCTGCATTAATCACCACTTTATTTGCTTCTACATAGACTTTGCGTGCTGCCTTCTGCCCTCCCCACCCTACCTGCAGCTTAACCCATTGAAAAGTCTACATCCCCTCAAGTGTTATCAAACCCCAGACTCACGCCCAGTACTCTCAAATTCCAGATTTCCAAATGCAATACTCCCTACTCTGCCACAAAATGCTGCCAAATTCTGGAACATGTGGAATTCTCAAAATCCTAGATTTTGGAAGTCAGTGAACCACTGCCCTGCACCCACTTGTTTCCATGCTTGGTTGTCCAACATTTCTCCATGTGCATCCAGACCTTAGTCCACCTTATGTGCTTCTAGGTCCCAAACACTGCCCCCTCCCCCCACTCCCGCCACCACCATCCCAGCGAAAACCATAACTGTGGATGAACAGGGATATCCACTGCTTGCTGAAGTTTAGGTCTGAGGCGTTCAAGTCAGGCAACCCTGACCTATACAAGAAATGATGTGGAGATGCCGGCGTTGGACTGGGGTAAACACAGTAAGAAGTCTAACAACACCAGGTGTAGTGGCTTTTGCTACCAAATAAACGTGTTGGACTTTAACTCGGTGTTGTTAGACTTCTTACTGTCTATACAAGAAAGCCAGATATGATCTAAGGAGATCTATCACAGATGCCAAAAGACAGTACTGGATCAAGCTAGATGTCCAGGCTAGCTAAGCAGACTCCCACCGACTATGGCAAGATCCACAAGACATAACAGGCTACAAGATGAAGGTATGTAAAATCGCCGGCTCCAACGCACCCCCCCTTGATGAGCTTAATGCATTCTATGCCCCTTTTGAGCAAAAGGTCAGCGAGAGCATGCCCTCCATCCTGGAAGCCTCAGATGAACCTGTATCTGAGATCGCCATTGCAGATGTCAGAGCAGCCTTCTCGAAGGTCAACCCACGGAAAGTGGCGGGCCCGGATGGGGTACCCGGACGAGCACTCAGATCCTGCGCAGATCAGCTGGCGGGGGTATTTGCAGACATCTTCAATCTCCCCTTACAACAATCTGAGGTCCCTATCTGCTTCAAGAAGATAACTATCATCCTGGTACCAAAGAAAAGCCAAGCAGCATGCCTTAATGACTATAGTCGGGTGGCTATGACATCCATCATATGAAGTGCTTCGAAAGATTAGTCATGGCACGATTCAATTCTAGCCTCCCAGATTGCCTGGATCCACTACAGTTTGCCTACCGCTGCAGCAGGTCCACAGCAGATGCCATCTCCTGGCCCTGCACTCAACCCTGGAACACCTAGATGACAAAGACACCTGTGTCAGACTCCTATTTATTGACTACAGCTGAGCCTTCAACACCATTATTTCTTGGAGACTCATCTCCAAACTCCGTGGCCTGGAGCTCGGCTCCTCTCTCTGCGACTGGATCCTGAACTTCCAAACCCACAGACCACAATCAGTCAGTAAGGATAGGCAACAACACCTCCTCCACGATCATCCTCAACACCGGTGCCCCACAAGGCTGTGTCCTCAGCCCCTTACTATATTCTTTATACACCTATGCCTGTGTGGCCAAATTCCCCTGCAACTCGATTTTCAAGGTAGCTGATGACACCATCGTAGTGGGTCGGATCTCAAACAACGACGAGACTGAGTACAGGAAAGAGATAGCAAACCTGGAGAACTGGTGCAATGACAATAATCTCTCCCTCAATGTCAACAAAATGAAGGAGATTGTCATCGACTTCAGGAAGCATAGTAGAGGACATGCCCTTGTCTACATCAATGGAGACGAAGTAGAAGTGGTCAAGAGCTTCCAAGTTTTAGGTGTCCAGATCACCAACAACCTGTCCTGGTCCCGCCCCCCCCCCCCCCCCCCCCCCCGCCATGCCAACACTATAGTTAAGAAAGCCCACCAACGCCTCTACTTTCTCAGAAGACGAAGGAAATATGATATGTCCACTATGACACTGACCAACTTTTACAGATGCACCATAGAAAGCATTCTTTCTGGTTGTATCACAGCTTGGTCTGGCTTCTGCTCTATCCAAGACCACAAAAAACTACAAAAGGACATGAACGAAGTCCTGTCCATCACTCAAACCAGCCTCCCACCAATTGACACCGTCTACACTTCCCGCTGCCTTGGAAAAGCAGCCAGCATAATCAAGGACCCCATGCGCCCCGGACATTCTCTCTTCCACCTTCTTCCTTCGGAAAAAAGATACAAAAGTCTGAGAACACGTACCAGCCAACTCAAGAACGGCTTCTTCCCTGCTGCCATCAGACTTTTGAATGGACTAATGTCGCATTAAGTTGATCTTTCTCTACATCCTAGCTATGACTGTAACACTACATTCTGCACTCTCTCCTTTCCTTCTCTATGAATGATATGCTTTGTCTGTATAGTGTGCAAGAAACAATACTTTTCACTGTATGTTAATACATGTGACAATAAATGAATCAAATCAAATCAAAAAAAGTTTGTACTGCTGCCCCAGTGACTTTCTACTTTGCACCAAGTGTCGATGTACATCAGCCAATCTGATATTGGCGGCACAGTGGTTAGCACTGCTGCTTTACAGCTCCAGGGACCTGGGTTCAATTCCCTGCTTGGGTCACTGTCTGTGTGGCATTTACACATTCTCCTCGTGTCTGCGTGGGTTTCCTCCGGGTGCTCCGGTTTCCTCCCACACTCCAAAGATGTGCGGGTTAGGTTGATTGGCCATGCTAAAATTGCCCCTTAGTGTCCTGAGATGCGTAGGTTAGAGGGATTAGTGGGTAAATATGTAGGGATATGGGGGGTAGGGCCTGGGTGGGATTGTGGTCGGTGCAGACTCGATGGGCCAAATGGCCTCTTTCTGCACTGTAGGGTTTCTATGATTCTATATGATATTAGCCATTTATTCGCCAGCCAGAGTTACACAATTTTGCACTTGTACTTGCATTTAGGAATATGTAACGTGCAGTTCCACCTGCTGTGGTTGGTGGTTCCACTGAGCTCACTGACATATAATGAAACAATATCACCGCCAGCAGGAGAAACAATAATATAGCAGCAGGTTGTGACATTTCACTGCCATGGTCAGTGTGGAGACACAGTGGACCAGGCACTACATAGCTCCATCAGTCTTGATTCAATTGATTTGCAATAGGTTAGATCGTACCATATTTCCAAAACTGAGCTCCACTTCATAAGTAATTACTTCATGGTAAATTAGAACTTGGGTTGACCGAATAAAATTTGCCTATATTGCATTTATAGAAAGTTTGAATAATTAACTATCCTGCAAAAGTCTCACATCTATTTTTATCCCTAGTTACTGTTTGTTTCACAGGCAAACAGATATAAACATCCACAGGCCATCTCACAGACTCCTGCCAAAACTTGGCCAGTAGGACAGGAAAATGTCTTGAGTTACAGAAGCATTTTTATTTTCCAGGATTTGCATGGGGAATCACTGATTGACCTCCCTGTCGGACTCATTGAGTACAAACTCCCTGGGGATTGGTAATTAACTCACCAGGTAGAGCTCGTATACGGAGCCCTGTTTAAAGCAGTCCCCTGAGTGGGTCCATTATTGCATTGTCCTGGTTGGGACCTGTTTGCGTTCACCACAGGCTTATGGTATTGCTTTACTTTATTTTGTGCATTAAAGCACTGTTCCTTATGGCTGACTCCTGGAGTTATTATTCTGGCAACGAGGTAAAAGGAATGTTTTGGTAATTCTGCTCATCAGATCCTGGTAAGCCTGTATCATTCAGTTTGTGCAATGCCATTTTTCAGGAATTTGGAGCCATATTACATGAGTACTGAGGATGGGCCGCAATATGCTAAGAGAATGAGGGCTAACAAAATAGAAGGAGTAATCAGCAAAAGGTTATCCTACTAACTGCATGTGGGGCTGCAATATTCAGTATTAGAAAAGTCTGACGTATCCAGCCGCACCGAATTCCAAGACTTTTGATGAGTTAGTGGAAATGGTGGCAAATTGTTACCAACCTAAACCTTCCGTGATTTTGCAATGGTACAGGTTCAATGCAACTACTAGATTTGCAGGGGAAACAGTGCCGGAATTCCAGACACGACGAAGAAAACTGGTGGAGCATTGCAAGTATGGTCCAGCATTACTGGAAATGCTGAGAGACCGTTTAGTATGTGGCATAAATGATCTAGCAACCCAAAGAAAGCTTTTGACCGAGCCAACCCTAGATTTTAAAAAAACATAGAGCTGGCCTTATCTTGTGAAAATGCGAAGAAAGGTGCACAAGAGCTGCAAGAACCTATAGATAACAGTGTCCTTAGGCTCAGGCGTGCCCTCTACTGTCAACCCAGGTCCCCAGTTGAACATAGTCTTGGGTGAGGAAAATCAAGATAACAAGGAAACCAAGAGATCCCGGCACTGGTGAGAGGGAGTCCCACAATTTATGGAATGGCCAGCACAACAACACTGTGCATGCAGCCAGGGAGCCCAGCCCAAGGTTATCAAAACAAGCAGAGCATGCAGCACTCATATCGAAGGTCGAAGCTACCCCAAAACAGAACGTATCAAATAAGTCAGGCTGAAGAGGAGGAGCCTCCCATCCATTGACTCTGTCTACACTTCCCGCAGCCTCGGCAAAGCAGCCAGCATAATTAAGGACCCCACGAACCCCGGACATTCTCTCTTCCACCTTCTTCGGGAAAAAGATGCAAAAGTCTGAGGTCATGTACCAACCAACTCAAGAACAGTTTCTTCCCTGCTGCTGTCAGACTTTTGAATGGACTTAACTTGCATTAAGTTGATCTTTCTTTACACCCTAGCTATGACTGTAACGTTACATTCTGCACTCTCTCAATGAACGGTACGTTTTGTCTGCATAGCACACAAGAAACAATACTTTTCACTGTATGTTAATACATGTGACAATAATAAATCAAATCAAATCAAAGAACTAGCACAATTAAATTGTGTCACCACTAAAGATGGTCCCAATACAAATACAGCTCCAAGTGAATGGACACCCATTGAATATGGGAGTGGGCACAGGGGCAGCAGGGTCCATTGTAGGGAAGCAAGAATTTAGAGGATTACGATTGGGCATCTTATCACTCAAGTTGAGGGACAATAAGGCAAGTTTGGCAACTTATAAAGGAGAACCATTATGAGTAATAGGGACCACTGTAACCCCAGTCACATATGAGCAACAAAGAGTTCAGCTCCCATTGATATTGTTATAAGGACCAGGATCCAGCCTTTTGGGAAGGGACTGGTTACAAAAAAATCAGCTTGGAATAGTGGCAAATTTTCAAAATGGCATGGAAAGAGCCACAGGAGGACGCTTCTGTGAGGGTCAAGCATCAGTTGCATTCGGGTAACGTGTTGACCCATTTCAACCCAGAAAGGCCGTTGGTCATAACATGCGCGCCTCTCCCTATGGAATAGATGCAGTACTGTCACATTGATGGAGCAGTGGGATGGAGCGCCCGATTGCATATGCCTCTAGAGCATTAGCTAATGCGGAAATAAAGTACACACAGATTGAAAAGGCGGGTTTGGCAATGGTCTTCGCAGTGAAGAAATTCCATCAATATGTGTATGGTCGACACTTTGCCTTCATAGCAGATCACAAACCTCTGTTGGGCCTTTTTTCCAAACACAAAATGATTCCTCCCATAGCATCAGCCCACATGCAGAAATTGGCACTATTATTAAGTGCCTATGTGTACACCCTGGAATATAGACCAGGGACACAAGTTGTCGGCACAAACACTTTGAGTCGCCTATCTTTGCCCACAAGCTTACCCTCACCACCGAAAATGGACAAAGTCATAATGGCATTAAATTTTATGGATACCTTACCAATTTCGGCAAAAAGATTAAGACTTGGACTCAGAATGATCCCACATTGGCAAAATTAAGTCATGTAATATTAAATGGAGGAATACAAATATGTCCAGCACAAGAATTGAAGCCAAATGCGATAAAATTTCCGGAATTAATCATAGGAGTTGGCATTATCTTGTGGGGAGCCTAGATACTTATCCCACATCCCGTCCAAAGGCCTATCCTTCAAGAAATTCATAATGGCCATCCGGGCGCATCAAAATCAAGATGTTAGCGAGAAGCTACGTCTGATGGCCCAGAGTAGATGGTGACATAGAGATGATAAAAACATGCAGAATGTGCCAAGAAAACCAGAAGGCACCATCAGTCACTTCCCTACACTCGTGGAAATGACCAGGAAGACCATGGGTTTGGGTGCGAGTGAATTTTGCAGGACCATTTATTGGTTCAATGTTTCTGATGCTAATCGATGCTCACTCTAAGTGGATGGAAGTGCACCAGGTGACGTTCACCACATCGCAGAACACGATAGAGAGACTTGGGCAATCTTTTAGTACTCATGGAATCCCAGAAAGGTTTGCGACAGACAGTGGAACCCCATTCACTAGTAGGGAATTTAGGACACTTACGGAAACAAATGGAGTACGACATGTCTGCACAGCTCCTTACCATCCATCATCAAACGGATTAGCGGAGTGAGCAGTCCAAGTTTTCAAAAGGGAAATGAAGAAACAGACTGGGGATCTGTAGACACAAAATTGGCATGTTTTCTTTTTAATTATAGAGCGATGCCACACGTAATGACAGGTTTAGCCCCAGCTGAGTTACTGATGGGTAGGCGCCTACAGACCAGGCTAAGCATTACCTTCCTGAACTTAAGTGGAAGAATTAAAGAAAAGCAAGAAGCCCAAAAATGGGGACTAAAATTGACTCAAAGCTGATAGTTTTTCATCAGGAGACATGGCCCAAGTGTAAAGTTTTGGAGGCAGCACCCCATGGACACCAGGAACACACTTGCAAGAACAGGGCCAATGTCCTTTATGATAGGGGACAAGATCCTAAGGAAGCATGTAGACCATCTATGCCATCAGGATCTGTTGACGGAAGTAGCTAATTGTGCTTTTGCTTTACCTTATTTTGTGCAATAAAGCGCTGTTCCTTTACAACTGGCTCCTGGAGTTGTTATAATGCTAATTTTCAGCCTTTGCAGCTTTTTTCCACTGGGACTTTTTGGGAGTAGAAACTCAATTCACCTAAACCATGAGTCCTGCATTAAATCAGTTGTGATAGGAGTAAAGAGACCTCAGGGACTTCTCTCTCTCTGTAAAGCTGATTGGAGTTAACCTGGCCTGAGTAGGATAGGCATGGGAGAGTTGTTAGATCGCCCCAAGAAGAATAGTTGGGAAACAAGTTGTGAGGAGGAGATAATGAATCTGCATAGGGATATGTTAAGTAGGGGGTGGGGGGATTGGGGGGGGCGGGGAGTTGGAATAGCAGATGAAGAATAGTGGAGGAAATTTTAGATTGAGCAACGAGGCTGTTGGTCATCTGGCCACAACACCAGTATGGTTAATTCTTAATTTCTCTCTGAAGTGACCTAGCAGACCAATACATTCAGGACAACTATGAATGGGTAAGAAGTTACATCTTTGCCAGTAATGCAGAAATCTCAAGAATTAGCCAAAATTAAAAATGATTGGATGGGTGTTGTTTTGAGAAAACAACTAAAAATATTGTCTTGTGGCTATGAACGTTTGATTGGAAGCCAGGCAATATAAATAAGAAATAAAAACAAAAATTGCTGGAAATACTCAGCAGGTGTGGCAGTATCTATAGATTAATGTTAATGTTTCAGACTCCAAAACGTTTTCTCCATTTCTCCATTTTCTTTCTCCATTTTCAGTTTATATCTTGGGTTTCCAGCATCCATTAGTATAAATATGATTTGGCCTGTAAAAGTGCACCTTAGATGTGTCATGTTGCAGATTTATTTCTGGAAGTGGTATTTACGCTCTCTGTTTTTCCACCTTGCACTCTGCTGCACTGTTGGTGTTGTTCCATTACCTGCAGTTTCAATATTCTTTTTTATAAAAGCATCACTTTTCCTTTGGTCATTTTCCATGCTGTTAAATGCAGCGGCAGTTTGTTTTACTTCTACTTTTGCTTTTTTCTAGCGGATCCATCACAGAACAGGTGCAAAGTTTTTCACCCTACAGGAACTGTGCAGGGACCACAATCGCAAACAGGCTGCTGCTAAATTCTACAGTCTCCTAATGCTCAAGAAACAGTTGGTGCTTGAACTGACCCAAAAAGAACCCTATAGTGATATCATTGCAACCCCAGGAGCAACATTTTACCTCTGAGTACATACTGTTTTTTTTGCCTCCTTAAAATAGCCTTCAAAATTACAAGAAGTATTTTTATACCTTTATTGCATTAAAACTTATGATTCAGATAATGATAACCATTCCTCAAGCCACGAATGTCTTAAAATAAACTTTTAAAAAATATTTCTGACCTGCAATACTACAATCCTCCTATGATAAAGGAAGAGTTCATCGCAACATAAAGAGAAAGGGAGAGTTCCTTCCAAAGGGTTTAACACAGTTGTAAGTAAATTAAAGCACACTGACCAGTAAAAAACAATTCTCAGAGTTAATTGGACACTGCAAAGAAAAGATTCCTAGCAGATTCTTCAGTAGCTTGTTACCGTTCCCCATTAATGACTTGAATGTAGCTTCACCTGTGAAGAGAATTCAAAGGACATTGAACAAAGATCGGCCTGAAGTGTAATAACAGTACCATGAACTACTTACACTAATTAGATACAGTGAGGTTAGTCAAGATAGGTACTTTGATCCATCTGTCCTGTCCTTCCATTCACCTATTAATGTTCAACCCCGCTAAGTTAACTTACATAGGAAGACTGTCCTTCTTTTGGATGTATTGAACTAAGTTCAGACAATACAGGAAAGGGTCTGGGGGGAGTGAACATCTCTAAAAGCACCCACCCAGTTTCCTGTGTTTGCGTCACCCAGGTGATCCAGTAGTTCTAGAGATAATAGGTAACATACCCTTAAAAATCTATGTTGATGCACTTATTTACTTTGGTTTGTGGTGAAGGTCCTCATTCTATCAATGTGCCCGTCCTGTTAACATTGATTATTCAGAAAGATGATACATTTCTTTATAATTAGCATAATTTCAACCATAAAACATTATTTTAAAATGTTCGTTTTAAAGTTTTAGGTTTGCACTGTTTTTGTATTTAAAAGCAGTTGTATTTTTGCAAATAGTTTGATTTGCTTCATTTTTGAGCTTTTTCTACTTGTTATTATCATTTCTTATGGCTGTGAACTTTGAAGGCAGGTAATCTTTTTTGGCCAACAATAATTGCCATAAAATAATCTACTTGCTTCTGTTGCTCAATAGGGAGTGTTTTCTTTGCAGTCTTTGGAGCTATGGTTTTTGGCTCTGATTATTTAATTATTGTACGTAAATAAACATGTTTGCTGGTGTTTGTGAACATTAGACTGGCATAATAGTTTATTATGTTGCTGCATTAATTATAGAAATTAGCTTTATAAGAAGCCAAGAAATATGCTTTGTTCTGTCAGGGAAATTGGATTTAAAGCATTCACACCACCACTTCTGCATCCAAATACCATTGAACATTAATTTAGTTACATTTTTAAAAAACTAGTTTTATAACTAGTATTCAAAAACAATTGTATAGTAGTCTAGCATAAACATGAGAGCAGTAAAAGGTTATTAGACTCAACAAGGATGTTCCAATTCAAGCTACTTCCCAATATTCATGCTTACCGATGAGCTGCAAGTTGACTTTTTGGATAAAGAAATAATGAACCTCATACTAAAACAGTGTCCTGTAGATACTAGGGGCTGATTTTCCCAAACAAAATGGCAAAGTGTGAGGTTCTGACTCTCCAGAAACACAGCCAGGATTTCTCAACAGATTTTCTGATGCTATGTCAGAAAAAGATTGGTAGGGTGTGGTTTGTGCTGTCTGGTGGGATGGGGCCTGGTAGAGCCGGCAAGGCTGGCTCCACAGAGATCAGGGTGCCCTTTTTAAAGGGCGCCCAACCTGCGAAAATAATAGACACCTCCCATATGCCTGCAGCCATGGAGGACTGCACCCAACAATATTCAGGGCAACCCATCCCGCCTTCCCATGGAAGTATCAGAGTCACTCTAGCCCCCCTGCCCCCCACCCTGCAAGCGGTGCTGTCCTTGGTGCACATCCCATTTATTGAGGGTAACCCTCAGCAGTGCACAGCACCCTGGCGCTGTTTGAGTCCCAGGGGACAATGCCCAGTCTTGGTCCTTAACCTTTGGGGCTTCCTGGCATCTCTGCACCCCGGCGTGGTCATCACGACTGGTTTTCCTTTTTGAAAACCAGTAGTGAATTGCGCCAGCATGACATCACGCCACCGTGGGGGAACATTCCACGGGGCCAGGTGATAGTGTGAAAAGCCATTTGATTATATTAAAATTGATTTCAATGCATGCAAATCAGATTGACACCCAGAGAAGGGCCGAGGAAGATCTCAAACTGACATCTCACTGGTACAAATCTCGCTATGGACCTCTCGCAAGATTTATCGGCCATAATGGGATTTGCGCCTTTGGGAAATGGACCCGTTAAGTCTTGCCTTAGAAATCTGTAGAGAGACAAATAGTTACTGTTCCAAGGCCCTTTCCATAAGACCATAAGACATAGGGGCAGAATTAGGCCACTCGGCCCATCGAGTCTGCTCTGCCATTCGATCATGGCTGATATTTTTCTTATCCCCATTCTCCTGCCTTTTCCCCATAACCCCTGATCCCCTTATTAATCAAGAACCTAGCTATCTCTGTCTTAAAGACGCTCAATGACCTGGCCTCCACAGCCTTCTGCGGTAAAGAGTTCCACAGATTCACCACCCTCTAGCTGAAATCCACATCTGGCATGTGGGAGTCTTTTAAGGAGCAGTTGTTAGGACTTCAGGACAGGCATGTGCCTGTAAAGAGGAAGGATAGGAAAGGTAGGATTCGAGAGTTGTGGATAACCAGTGAAATTGTGGGTCTAATCAAAAAGAGAAAAGAGGCATACATGAGGTCCAGGCAGCTAAAAACAGATGGAGCACTGGAGAAATACAGAGAAAGTAGAAAATAACTCAAACAGGGAGTTAGAAGGGCAAAAAGGGGTCACGAAATGTCCTTGGCAGACAGGATTAAGGAGAATCCTAAGGCATTTTATACATACGTTAGGAACAAGAGGGTTGTTAGGGAAAAAATCGGACCTCTCAGGGACAAAGGAGGGGAATTATGCTTAGAACCAAAGGAAGTAGCTGAGATCCTAAACAAATACTTTGCATCAGTATTCACAAAGGAGAGGGACATGTTGACTGGTTGTGTCTCAGAGAGATGTGTTGACCCGTTAGAAAAAATCTCAATTACAAGGGAGGAAGTGTTAGGTTTTTTAGAAAACATTAAGACAGACAGATCCCCAGGGCCGGATGGCATCTATCCTAGACTCCTCAGGGAGGCAAGAGATGAAATTGCTGGGCCTCTAACAGAAATCTTTGTCTCTTCGCTGGACACAGGTGAGGTCCCAGAGGGTTGGAGGATAGCAAATGTGGTCCCATTATTTAAGAAAGGTAGCAAGGATAACCCGGGTAATTATAGGCCGGTGAGCTTGACGTCCGTGGTAGGGAAATTGTTGGAGGAGATTCTTAGAGATAGGATATATGCGCATTTAGAACTGAATAATCTCATTAGCGATAGACAGCATGGTTTTGTACGAGGGAGGTCATGCCTCACAAATTTGGTTGAGTTTTTTGAGAAGGTGACAAAAACGATTGACAAGGGAAGGGCCGTGGATGTCGTCTATATGGACTTTAGTAAAGCTAATGTAAGGGGAAGCTATACGATAAATGGCAGAACCATCAGGAGTATAGACACACAGAGGGACCTGGGTGTACAAGTCCACAGATCCTTAAAGGTGGCAGCACAGGTGGAGAGGGTGATGAAGAAGGCAAATGGCATGCTTGCCTTTATTGGACGGGGCATAGAATATAAAAGTTGGCATATGATGTTGCGGCTGTATAGAACGTTGGTTAGGCCACATTTGGAATACTGCATCTAGTTCTGGTCGCCACATTACCAGAAAGACGTGAAGGCTTTGGAGAGAGTACAGAAAAGGTTTACCAGGATGTTGCCTGGTATGAGGAGAGATTGGGCAAACTGGGGATGTTCTCCCTGGAAAGACGGAGGATGAGGGGTGACCTAATAGAGGTGTATAAAATTATGAAGGGCATAGATAGGGTGAACAGTGGGAAGCTTTTTCCCAGGTCGGAGGTGACGAACACAAGGGGTCACAGGTTCAAGGTGAGGGGGGCAAGGTTCAACACAGATGTCAGGGGGACGTATTTTACACAGAGGGTGGTGGGGGCCTGGAATGCACTCCCAAGCAAGGTGATTAAGGTGGACACGCTGGTATCGTTTAAGACTTATCTAGATAGCCACATGAACAGACTGGGAATAGAGGGATACAAACGAATGGTCTAGTTGGGCACATGAGCGGCGCAGGCTTGGAGGGCCGAAGGGCCTGTTCCTGTGCTGTATTCTTTGTTTTTTGAAGAAATTCCTCCTCATCTCTGTTTTAAAGGATCGTCCCTTTAGCCTGAGGCGGTGCCCTCTGGTTCTAGTTTTTCCTACTGGTGGAAACATCCTCTCCACATCCATTCTATCCAGGCCTCGCAGTATCCTGTAAGTTTCAATAAGATCCCCCCTCATCCTTCTAAACTACAACGAGTCTCGACCCAGAGTCCTCAACCGTTCCTCATATGACAAGCTCTTCATTCCAGGGATCATTCTTGTGAACCTCCTCTGGACCCTTTCCAAGGCCAGCACATCCTTCCTTAGATATGGGGCCCAAAACTGCTCACAATACTCCAAATGGAGTCCGACCAAAGCCTTATACAGCCTCAGAAGCAGATCCCTGCTCTTGTATTCTAGCCCTCTTGACATGAATGCTAATATTGCATTTGCCTTCCTAACTGCTGACTGAACCTGCACGATAACCTTCAGAGAATCTTGAACAATGACTCCCAAGTCCCTTTGTGTTTCTGATTTCCTTAGCATTTTCCCATTTAGAAAATAGTCTACGCCTCCATTCCTCCTTGCAAAGTGCATAACCTCACACTTTTCCACATTGTATTCCATCTGCCACTTCTTTGCCCACTCTCCTAACCTGTCCAAGTCCTTTTGCAGCCCCCCTGCTTCCTCAATACTACCTGTCCCTCTACATATCTTTGTATCATCTGCAAACCTAGCAACAGTGCCTTCAGTTCCTTCCTCCAAATCATTAATGTATATTGTGAAAAGTTGTGATCAGTGCTGACCCCTGAGGCTCACCACTAGCCAGCGGCTGCCATCCTGAAAAAGACCCCTTTATCCCCACTCTCTACCTTCTGCCAGTCAACGAATCCTCTATCATGCTTTCTATTGTTTGTAACCTGAATTAACAGGTTTTTCACCGCATTCTCCTGATCTCTTTGAATTAGTGGAAAAAATGCTTGCTAACCTTCTGGCTAAACTAGCTCAAATTTATCCACAAGAAAGAAAAACTTGCATTAATATGGCTTCATTCATTACAGTAAGATATACCAAAGTACTTTACTGCCACTTAAGCACTTTTGAAGTATAGTTACTATTGTACTGTAGGAAACAAGGCAGCCAATTTACACACAGCATACTTCCATAAACAGCAATGTGATTATGGCTAGATAATTTGTTTCTATGATGTTGGGTGAGCGATAAATACCAGGGAGAACTTCCCTGCTTTTCTACAGAATAGTTCCATGAGATCTTTATATTCGGAGAGGGAAGATATGGCCTTGCATTAGTTAGCACATTCCCAAGGAATAGATTATTTAACTTTCACATTTTTCTTTGGGATTCCTCGTCCTTTTCCAAAACTTCTATGCATTAAGTTCTATCATATTGATGTAATATGTGGTTCAATGGATGAATCAGGTGAAACCAGTGATAGGAGATGCTTGTTGTATTTATTCCCAACTGAACTGCTTATTGATGGAGATTTGACAGTTGGAGTCAGACCAAAACTCCATCAGGAGAAGAGTGCATTCCATGCACCAATTTAATTAAATGCAGGTTTGATTGTGTTTAGAACGCATTACAACAATCTGAGGTCCCTATCTGCTTCAAGAAGACGACCATCATCCTGGTACCTAAGAAAGACCAAGCAGCATGCCTTAATGACTATCAGCCGGTGGCTCTGACATCCATCATTATGAAGTGCTTCAAAAGGTTAGTCATGGCACGAATCAATTCCAGCCTCCTGGATTGTTTGGATCCACTACAGTTTGCCTACCGCCACAACAGGTTCACAGCAGACGCCATTTCCCTGGCCTTGCACTCAACCCTGGAACACCTAGATAACAAGGACACCTATGTCAGACTCCTATTTATTGACTACAGCTCAGCCTTCAATATTATTATTCCCACGAAACTCATCTCCAAACTCCGTGGCTTGGGCCTCGGCACCTCCCTCTGTGACTAGATCCTGAACTTCCTAACTCACAGACCACAATCAGTAAGGAGAGGCAACAACACTTCCTCCATGATCATCCTCAACACCGGTGCCCCACAAGGCTGTGTTCTCAGCCCCCTACTATACTTATACGCCTATGACTGTGCGGCCAAATTCTCTTCCAATTCGATTTTCAAGTTTGCTGACACCACCGTAGTGGGTCGGATCTCAAACAATGACGAGACAGAGTACAGGAATGAGATAGAGAATCTGGTGAACTGGTGCAGCAACAATAATCTCTCCCTCAATGTCAACAAAACGAAGGAGATTGTCATTGACTTCAGGAAGCGTAAAGGAGAACATGCCCCTGTCTACATCAATGGGGATGAAGTAGAAAGGCTCGAGAGCTTCAAGTTTTTAGGTGTCCAGATCATCAACAACCTGTCCTGGTCCCCCCATGCCGACACTATAGTTAAGAAAGCCCACTAACGCCTCTACTTTCTCAGAAGACGAAGGAAATTTGGTATGTCAGCTACAGTTCTCACCAACTCTTACAGATGCACCATAGAAAGCATTCTTTCTGGTTGTATCACAGCTTAGTATGGCTCCTACTCTGCCCAAGACCGCAAGGAACTACAACAGGTCGTGAATGTAACCCAATCCATCACGCAAACCAGCCTCCCATCCATTGACTCTATCTACACTTCCCTCTGCCTTGGCAAAGCAGCCAGCATAATTAAGGACCCCACGCACCCCGGACATTTTCTCTTCCACCTTCTTCCTTCGGGAAAAAGATACAAAAGTCTGAGGTCACGTACCAACTGACTCAAGAACAGCTTCTTCCCTGCTGCCGTCAGACTTTTGAATGAACCTACCTTGCATTAAGTTGATCTTTCTCGACACCCTAGCTATGACTGTAACACTACATTCTGCACTCTCTCCTTCTCTATGAACGGTATGCTTTGTATAGCCGGCGAGAAACAATACTTTTCACTGTATCCCAATACATGTGACAATAATAAATGAAAGGAAAATCCAAGAACACTAAAATCAAATATCTGCCAACAGTCATCAAAGGCACTGTATTAAAAAGCAGAATATATTTGTGTATATAATTTGTAAGTTTGTGAAGTTGCCTTAACAGTAATGTTTAGAAATTTAAATCAATGTGTTTTTTAAATTTGTGTTTAATGAAAAGTGGAGGTTTAAAGAATAACTTCAAGTTGTTTTAAAAGTGCAGAGTTCCAGAAAGTGTATTTATATCGTCCCCCTGAGGACAGTTATGGTACATGAGGTAAAGAAAAGATATCCACGTGTCTTTCAAATACAACTTTCCTACAGAACAATAGTCAAAAATGCCTGGCAGAAGAAAGCAATAAGGGTGATTGCATCACTAGAAAACTGATTTCTGGATGAATGCATTCAACAAAGTATGTCCTTTGAACCTGCTGTTGGGAAGGTATTGGTTACAGAACCATGTCTCTTAAAGCAGTCTTCAGAGACCTTCAATAGATTAATAGCAAGACTTTATTAACTACTTTTAACTACATACATATATACAGTAAAGGGTACAAACAAGAGCTATTCCAGAGGTCCAGGCATCCACCACCCTCTGTGTAAAAAACTTGCCTCGTACATCTCCTTTAAACCTTGCCCCTCGCACTTTAAACTTATGCCCCCTAGTAATTGATGTGCAGGTTAGGTTGATTGGCCATGGTAAATTGCCCCTTAGTGTTGGGGATTAGCAGGGTGAATACAAAGAACAAGAACAGTACAGCACAGGAAACAGGCCCTTCGGCCCTCCAAGCCTGTGCCGCTCCTTGGTCCAACTAGACCAATCATTTGTATCCCTCCATTCCCAGGCTGCTCATGTGACTATCCAGGTAAGTCTTAAACGATGTCAGCGTGCCTGCCTCCACCACCCTACTTGGCAGCGCATTCCAGGCCCCCACCACCCTCTGTGTAAAAAACATCCCTCTAATATCTGAGTTATACTTCGTCCCTCTCACCTTGAGCCCGTGACCCCTCGTGAACATCACTTCTGATCTGGGAAAAAGCTTCCCACCGTTCACCCTATCTATCCCCTTCATAATCTTGTACACCTCTATTAGATCTCCCCTCATTCTCCGTCTTTCCAGGGAGAACAACCCCAGTTTACCCAATCTCTCCTCATAGCTAAGACCCTCCATACCAGGCAACATCCTGGTAAACCTTCTCTGCACTCTCTCTAACGCCTCCACGTCCTTCTGGTAGTGCGGCGACCAGAACTGGACGCAGTACTCCAAATGTAGCCTAACCAGCGTTCTATACAGCTGCATCATCAGACTCCAGCTTTTATACTCTAAACCCTGTCCTATAAAGGCAAGCATACCATATGCCTTCTTCACCACCTTCTCCACCTGTGTTGCCACCTTCAAGGATTTGTGGACTTGCACACCTAGGTCCCTCTGTGTTTCTATACTTCTGATGACTCTGCCATTTATTGTATAACTCCTCCCTACATTATTTCTTCCAAAATGCATCACTTCGCATTTATCCGGATTAAACTCCATCTGCCACCTCTCCGCCCAATTTCCCAGCCTATCTATATCCTGCTGTATTGCCCGACAATGCTCTTCGCTATCCGCAAGTCCAGCCATCTTCGTGTCATCCGCAAACTTGCTGATTACACCAGTTACACCTTCTTCCAAATCATTTATATACGTGGGGTTGTTACGGGGATAGGGCCTAGGTGGGTTGTTGGTGTAGGCTCAATGGGCCAAATGGCCTCTATGCACTGTAGGGATTCTATGATTCTACTTTGCTCACAGGCCCTGAGTGTCCTGTGTATTTGATGGGTTTTGACCTCACTCGTGCTGGTGAAGATGTTCGGGGCAACAAACTGAGGCAGTGATCCGTTATTGGGTTTTGTGTGAAATGTTTTGGAAGGAGGTAGTGCCCTTTCAGTTAGAAGGCAAGCCTTGGCAGCCTAGCTGATGGTACACTGAATCATGGCCTCCCTGAAGGTTCCTCATTTCAGCCTCGACCTCCCCTGCTGAGCACTGCATCTGAATCATGATTTGATGTCTCCTCTGTGGCAGGTACACCTACCTCAGTGTCCTCCTGATCCACTGAATCCCCCCTAGAAGAGAGCAACACTCACTCTGGAGGATATTGTAGGGTACTCCCAGGACAGTCCAGGCAGCAGAGCCAAATTTTTTGCAGACCTAATTTACTTTCTACCACCACTCTTGTGAAAATATGGCAGTGATTATAATTTTCCTCAGCCTCTGTCCTTGACTGCCTGAGTGGTGTTGTCGGATACCTTTTCACACCCAGCAACTACCCCTTGAGGCTAGCTGGAGTTGCAAAGAGCTTTGGCACTTGTAAGAGTCTCAATGTGTAAAAACCTGGGAGCTGCCAGAGTACCAAGTTCCAAAACAAAGAACAGTACAGCACAGGAAACAGGCCCTTCGGCCCTCCAAGCCTGTGCCGCTCCTTGGTCCAACTAGACCAATCGTTTGTATCCCTCCATTCCCAGGCTGCTCATGTGACTATCCAGGTAAGTCTTAAACGATGTCAGCGTGCCTGCCTCCACCACCCTACTTGGCAGCGCATTCCAGGCCCCCACCACCCTCTGTGTAAAAAACGTCCCTCTGATGTCTGAGTTATACCTCGCCCCTCTCACCTTGAGCCCGTGACCCCTCGTGATCGTCACCTCCGACCTGGGAAAAAGCTTCCCACTGTTCACCCTATCTATACCCTTCATAATCTTGTATACCTCTATTAGATCTCCCTTCATTCTCCGTCTTTCCAAGGAGAACAACCCCAGTCTACCCAATCTCTCCTCATAGCTAAGACCCTCCATACCAGGCAACATCCTGGTAAACCTTCTCTGCACTCTCTCCAATGCCTCCACGTCCTTCTGGTAGTGCGGCGACCAGAACTGGACGCAGTACTCCAAATATGGCCTAACCAGCGTTCTATACAGCTGCATCATCAGACTCCAGCTTTTATACTCTATACCCCGTCCTATAAAGGCAAGCATACCATATGCCTTCTTCACCACCTTCTCCACCTGTGTTGCCACCTTCAAGGATTTGTGAACTTGCACACCTAGGTCCCTCTGTGTTTCTATACTCCTGATGACTCTGCCATTTATTGTATAACTCCTCCCTACATTATTTCTTCCAAAATGCATCACTTCGCATTTATCCGGATTAAACTCCATCTGCCACCTCTCTGCCCAATTTTCCAGCCTATCTATATCCTGCTGTATTGCCCGACAATGCTCTTCGCTATCCGCAATTCCAGCCATCTTCGTGTCATCCGCAAACTTGCTGATTACACCAGTTACACCTTCTTCCAAATCATTTATATATATCACGAATAGCAGAGGTCCCAGTACAGAGCCCTGCAGAACACCACTGGTCACAGACCTCCAGCCGGGAAAAGACCCTTCGACCACTACCCTCTGTCTCCTATGGCCAAGCCAGTTCTCCACCCATCTAGCCACTTCTCCTTGTATCCCATGAGCCTTAACCTTCTTAACCAACCTGCCATGTGGGACTTTGTCAAATGCCTTACTGAAATCCATATAGACGACATCCACGGCCCTTCCTTCATCAACCGTTTTTGTCACTTCCTCAAAACACAGAAAACCCAAACTCCTATCCCCCCTCAAAAAAGAATCAAAACCAGATTTACACACAGAAAGTCAAATTATTGACACACAGATTTTGGCATAAAGCAATTCCAAAGATTCACAAACAACAACATTTAATTCTCTTTCATGCCAATTTTTACCCCATTTTTCTCTTCCTGTCGTTAGCCCTTCCATCTTTCCTGTTTACAGAATTTATAGTCCTGTCTACAGCTTTCTCATTTACTCCACAAATGTGCTTGGCTATCAAATCTCTCATCTGTCTCTGATGCCAACATGATTAAGAATATCTGAGAAAGAACGCTCGCTGACGACAATTTCAATGTAACCAATTGTTTATTAACACCAGAATGAGGGTGCCATTGGGAACCCCATTGTGACATCATGATGCCAAAAGAAAGTCACTCCTTTATAAGTGGATAATCAAAGTAAGAAAGAATGAAAAATGTCTTAAACTCCCTATATAGCACATAATTATGACAATGGCACAAATCCTAGCAACCATGGAAACCCTTATTTATATGGGCGGGTGGATGAATCAATCACTGACTATGCTGTCATAAACAGAAGAAAATTGCATACACATTGGTTCTTATACCGTTAATATCACTGGAGTACATTACAACGAATATTTACATTTAAATACAATTTTTTAAATAAAAGAATATCCTATTATGTTTCAGAAATGAATCATGGGAGCAGGCCAAGTCAAAGAGATGGGTTTTGAGCAGGTTTTTAAAGGTGACATGGAAGAGAAAATACAGAGAGAAACGAGAGTCCCAGGTATATGGCCATGATGGATGAACCCAGTGCCACAAATGGTGGGCAAAGAAGCAAGAAATGCTCCCTTTGTTCTTGAGACCCACATCCTGCTCCCTTGACCTAATTCCCAGTAAACTGTTGGTCTCCATTCTAGTTCCCATTTGAAATGGTTATTATAAATGGTAAAATGGTTATATAAAATGGTTCCCTGTCCTTTGTTGCTATTTCCCCTTTTTACAAAGTACCCTCTTCATCCCACCCTCGTCAAATCCACCTTTGACCCACTCTCTTTGGAAGCTACTAGCCCACCTCCAACATACCTTTCAAATTTTAAATGTGTTTACACATCCCAAGTCCTACCACTCTAGTTTAAACCTCCTATCGAGTTTCCATCCCAGCCATGGCACCCCAACCAAAGTTCCAAAAGACTTGGAGCAGGGTTCACCATTTAGTCTTGTTGAATTCTGCCATTCAGTAAGCTCATATCCCTTAACACCTTAGGCTGACAGAAATCTATTAACAAAAGCAAAATGCTGTGGATGCTGGAAACAACATCCCAGAAATACTCTGAGCTCTGATGAAGGGCGTTGTGGGGAAATTTGAAGGTGGCCAATTGTGCCTTAACTTAGACAATTCAAAACTCTGAAGGCAAATATCTCTATGCAAAGACGTAACAAAATTTATTTAACAAATAAATAGAACAAACAAACAAACGTACAGCCAACCGGAGACTTCCAAAGGGTTAAATAGCTCTGGGAATAGAGCGACAGAACCTCTCCAAAAGATCTGATGTACATATTCAAATATAGATCAATTACAGTTTTTTCTAATCAATAATTCTGCCTTTCATTAGCTTAAACTCAATTTCATTTAGTAGTTATACATCAATACAAATCTCTGTCAAGTACCTCAGCCAATCATGTGATGCTTCATAGCATGGTGATATCTCATTCGTCTAGCTAATACAGACATAGTTACCTTCTTGGCTCTTAACTATTTCCCTGTTGCCTGGTAACAGCAAATGCTACCATAAGGTCAAAATGGACGTTCCCACTGGCTCACTGCCAAGTTGAATAGACAAGTGTTCCTGCGTCCAGGGGCATATCTATCCTTGTGTCTGGGCAGTGAATGCACCAATTCATTAATGTTGCAACATACGTTCCCTTATAGGAATTCTCCCGATATCCCTACTGCTGACTAGCCGGTTCCTAGACCTCTGGATTTGAACTATTGACATTTACCACCATGCCTTTTGGAACCCTGCTTGGCTAAAGTGAACAGTACATTTAAATACATTTAAAATATCAGTATATATATTTTAAAATCATAACTACTTGTTTTGATTGTCTTACTGCATTCACATACGTGTAAAACTTTGTGTTAGCTGGTCTTAAGAATAATTTAACTCCTTACTGATCTCTTGTCCTCTGAAAGATTGCATTCTGCCTACGAATCTTTTTGCTGGTTAGGAATCCTCTTCTACAAAGGGTCATCCAGACTCAAAACTTTCCAGATCTGCTGAGATTTTCCAGCATTTTCTGCTTTTGTCCAAGGAATAATCAGCAGGTCTGCAGCATCTAGTGGAGAGTGAAACAGAGTTAAGGTTTCAGGTCAATGAACTTTCATCAGAGCAATCAAATAATCTTAGATTTAAAATTATTTATTAATAATTGAATTAGTATCTACAGATTTTTATGGGAGAGAGTTCCAAATCCCTGCCACCCTTTACATGAAGAAGTGTTTTCTTAACTTCTGATTGGCATCCTCTGTGACGATGACCACGATGATTTATCCTTCATTTTTCATCTTTCTGCAACCTTTGACAAGCATGATCACACCATCCTGCTCCAATGCCTTCCCTCTGCTGTCCCCTTCTGTGCAACTGCTCTCATTTGAACATATGAGATAGGAGCAGGAGTTGGGCCTTTGACTCTTTGAGCCTATTGTGCCATTCGGTAACATTATGACTCAACAATTATTTCACTATCCACTTCTCTCTTAATTCCCTTAGTATCAGTAGCTTCTATTCCTGTCCTGCCACTGTTACCTCAGGAGTTCCCAATTATCATTCTTTGGCCCACACTGCACTTTCTCATCGAAAACTGTAATGGGGATTTTCTTTTAAAATGGTGGCTGATTTCTAAAAACTTAGATTCTATTTGAAAAACTCGCAAAAGGCAAAGTCTCTGTTCAAAAGACATAGCCAAAAATTTATTTTAAACAAAAAATCATGCAAGACAGGCAATACATTAACATAAGGTAGTAGAAGACCTTCAGAGGGTCAGACAGCCCAGGTTCAGCGCTCTGAGACCACTCCAAAGATCTGAGGCACTCAACCAAATTACAGAACAATTATACTCTTCATTATCTAAGATACACCTCCTCATTAGCTTAGATTCAATTTCATTTCGGGTTAACATGTCAGTCCAATGCAAGACAGATTATCTCAGTCAATCAAAATATGCCATTCGATACAATGATATTTCATTTGTCCAGTTAATTCTGGACATCTTCCCACTTGGCTAAGCCCATTTCCCTGGTTGCCAAGTAGTTAAGGATGCTTCCATAGCTAAACCTTTCCCATAGGCACATTGCCAAGACAGAGAGATATGCATCTCCCTGGGCCCTTAGAAAGATACTTTCTACTGCCTGGACAATGGATGCCTCTGTAATATTACAGTATGTTACAATATTTGTCCTGGGACTTGTAACCTATATGCTCATTCTGCTGACTGATGGACTCCCAGCTCTGAACTACTGACCTTACCATTATATTTTGCAGCATTTGCATTTTTGACTGAGATGAACAGTACATTTATACATTAAAATACATTTAAAAATACATTTAATACTTCAATATATACCTTAAAATCATATTCATCTTGTTTTAATACTGTTATTGCATTCACATATGAGCAAACTGTTAACATTAACTTGTTAGGTAGAATCATTTAACTCCCTCAAGCTGTTCTATCACTATAAAGACTACATCTGTCTATGAATTTAACTAGCTGATCTAAAATTCCCTTCCACACTGCCCATTTGACACATTCTATGGAGTAAGACCATAAGACATAGGAGCAGAATTAGGCCACTCGGCCCATCAAGTCTGCTTCGCCATTCAATCATGGCTGATATTTTTCTCATCCCCATTCTCCTGCCTTTTCCCCATAACCCCTGATCCCCTTATTAATTAAGAACCTATCTATCTCTGTCTTAAAGACACTCAATGACCTGCCCTCCATAGCCTTCTGCGGCAAAGAGTTCCACAGATTCACCACTCCCTGACTGAAGAAATTCCTCCTCATCTCTGTTTTAAAGGATTGTCCCTTTAGCCTGAGGCGGTGCCCTCTGGTTCTAGTTTTTCTTACTAGTGGAAACATCCTCAGTATCCTGTAAATTTCAATAAGATCCTCCCCTCATCCTTCTAAACTCCAATGAGTACAGATCCAGAGTCCTCAACCGTTCCTCATATGACATGCTCTTCATTCCAGGGATCATTCTTGTGAACCTCCTCTGCCCCCTTTCCAAGGTCAGCACATCCTTCCTTAGATATGGAGCCCCAAACTGCTCACAATACTCCAAACGGAGTCTGACCAGAGCCTTATACAGCCTCAGAAGTACATCCCTGCTCTTGTATTCTAGCCCTCTCGACATGAATGCTAACATTGCATTTGCCTTCTTAACTGCTGATCGAACCTGCACGTTAACCTTAAGAGAAGCTTGAACAAGGACTCCCAAGTCCCTTTGTGATTTTGATTTCCTAAGCATTTTTCCATTTAGAAAATAGTCTATGCCTCCATTTCTCCTTCCAAAGTGCATAACCTCACACTTTTCCACATTGTATTCCATCTGCCACTTCTTTGCCCACTCTCCTAACCTGTCCAAGTCCTTCTGCAGCCCCCCTGCTTCCTCAATACTACTTGTCCCTCTACATATCTTTGTATCATCTGCAAACTTAGCAACAGTGCCTTCAGCTCCTTCTTCCAAATCATGAATGTATATTGTGAAAAGTTGTGGTCCCAGCACTGATGCCTGAGGCACACCAGTAGTCACCGGTTACCATCCTGAAAAGGACCCCTTTATCCCCACTCTCTGCCTTCTGCCAATCAGCCAATCCTCTATCCATGCCAGGATCTTACCCTTAACACCATGGGCTTTAACTTATTTAACAGTCTCCTATGCCACACCTTGTCAAAGGCCTTCTGGAAATCTAAATAAATCATGTCCACTGGTTCTCCTTTATCTAACTTCCTTGTTGCCTCCTCAAAGAATTCTAACAGATTTGTCAGACATGACCTCCGCTTGACGAAGCCGTGCTGACTCAGTCTTATTTTATCATGCACTTCCAAGTACTCCGCGATCTCATCTTTAATAATGGACTCTAAAATCTTCCCAATGACCTAAGTCAGGCTAACAGGCCTATAATTTCCTGTCCGCTGCCTCCCTCTCTTCTTAAACAGTGGTGTTACATTAGTTATTTTCCAGTCTTCTGGGACCCTCCCTGCCTCCAGTGATTCCTGAAAGATCACCACCAATGCCTCCACAATTTCCTCAGCTATCTCTTTTAGAACCCTGAGGTGTAGTAGTCCATCCGGTCCAGGTGATTTAATCCATTTTCAGACCTTTCAGTTTCCCCAGAACCTTCTCCTTAGTAATGGTCACTACACTCACCTGTGCCCCCTGACTCTCCTGAAGCTCTGGCATCCCACTGGTGTCTTCCACCATGAAGACTGATGCAAAGTAACTATTCAGTTCCGCTGCCATTTCTTTGTTTCCTATTATTACTTTGCCAGCCTCATTTTCCAATGGTCCAATGTCTATTTTTGCCTCTCTCTTATCTTTTATGTATTGAAAAAAACTCTTCCTATCTCCTTTTATATTACTAGCTGGCTTACGCTCATATTTCATCTTCTCCCCCTTTATTGCTTTTTTAGTCGTCCTCTGCTCACTTTTAAAGGCTTTCCAATCCTCTGGCTTCCCACTAATCCTCACCACTTTGTATGCTTTTTCTTTTGCTTTGATGTTATCCTTGACTTCCCTTGTCAGCCATGGATGCCTCGTCCTCCCCTTAGCATGTTTCCTCCTCCTTGGGATGAATTTCTGTTGTGCCTCCCGAATAACCCCCAAAAACTCCTGCCATTGCTGTTCCACTGTCTTCCCTGCTAGGCTCCCTTTCCAATCAACTCTGGCCAGCTCCTCCCTCATGTCTTTGTAGATACCTTTATTTAATTGTAATATCGTTACATCTGATTCGCTTCTCCCTCTCAAACTGCAGGGTAAATTCTTTCATATTGTGGTTACTGCTCCTTAAGGGTTCCTTCACCTTAATTTCCTTAACCAAGTTTGCCTCATTACAAATCACCAAATCTAGAAGTGTCTGTTCCCTAGGTAGTGGATCCCTAGAAAAGGAATTTGTAGAATGTCTAGGAGATGGTTTTTTGGAGCAGCTTGTGACAGAGCCTACTAGGGAACAGGCGATTCTAGATTTGGTGATTTGTAATGACAGTAAGAAGTTTAACAACACCAGGTTAAAGTCCAACAGGTTTATTTGGTAGCAAAAGCCACACAAGCTTTCAGAGCTCCAAGCCCCTTCTTCAGGTGAGTGGGAATTCTGTTCACAAACAGGGCATATAAAGACACAGACTCAATTTACATGAATAATGGTTGGAATGCGAATACTTACAGCTAATCAAGTCTTTAAGATACAAACAACGTGAGTGGAGAGAGCATCAAGACAGGCTAAAAAGATGTGTATTGTCTCCAGACAGGACAGCCAGTGAAACTCTGCAGGTCCAGGCAGGCTGTGGGGATTACAAATAGTGTGACATGAACCCAATATCCCGGTTGAGGCCATCCTCATGTGTGCGGAACTTGGCTATCAGTTTCTGCTCAGCGACTCTGTGCCGTCGTGTGTCGTGAATTCCCACTCACCTGAAGAAGGGGCTTGGAGCTCCGAAAGCTTGTGTGGCTTTTGCTACCAAATAAACCTGTTGGACTTTAACCTGGTGTTGTTAAACTTCTTACTGTGTTTACCCCAGTCCAACGCCGGCATCTCCACATCATGATTTGTAATGAGGCAGACTTGATTAGGGAACTTAAGGTGAAGGAACCCTTAAGGATCAATGACCACAATATGAAAGACTTTCCCAGTCCACCTGCATATTGAAGTCCCCCATGATTATTGTAATATTGCCTTTTTTTATAAGCCTTTTCCATCTCCTGATTTATTTTCTGCCCCACATCCTGTCTACTGCGAGGGGGCCTTTACATAACTCCCATCAGGGTCTTTTTACCTTTGCGATTCCTCAACTCTACCCACAGAGATTCTATGCCTTCTGATCCTATATCGCTTCTTGTTATCGAATTAATTTCATTCCTTACTAACAAAGCAACCCCACCTCATTTGCCCATCTGCCTGTCCTTCCAATAGAACACATATCCTTGGGTATTTAGATCCCAGCCCTGATCCCCTTGCAGCCACGTTTCTGTGATGCCCACAACATCGTACCGGCCAATTTCAATATGCGCAACAAGCTTATTTACCTTGTTCCGTATACTGCGCGCATTGAGGTCCAACACCCTCAGTCCTGCATTGACCACCTCCCTTCTCATACTTGTCACCTTTTTTGCTCTGCCTGAGATTAGATTCCTGCCATCTTCTATACTCTCTGTTCTATTACATGATCTTGAAACTTTACTAACCTCTCTGAGCCCTCAGCTCCATTAACCTGCACTTCTACCTTCTCCTTTAACTTTGATTTTCTAATTCTCCATACAACTGAACTCCCCCCCTCCCCATTATTTAGTTTAAAGCCCCATCTACAGCCCTAGTTATATGATTCGCCAGGACTCTGGTCCCAGCACGATTCAGATGAAGACCGTCCCATCAGAACAGGTCCCCTCTTCCCCAATACTGTGCCAATGTCCCATAAATTCAAACCCATTCCTCCCACACTAATCTTTGAGCCACGCATTTACCTCCTTAATCTTATTGACCCTGTGCCAATTAGCTCGTGGCTCAGGTAGTAATCCAGAGATTATTACCTTTTTGGTTCTGCTTTTTAATTTAGCTCCTATCTGTTCATACTTCCTTAGCAGAACCTTTGTTCCTGTTCTACCTATGTCATTGGTACCTACGCGGACCATGACAACTGGAACTTTACCCTCCCACTCCAAGTTCCTCTGCAGCCTAGATGAGATATCCCCAACCCGAGCACCAGGCAGGCAACACAATCTTCGGGATTCTCGATCCTGGTCACAGAGAACAGTGTCAATGCCCCTAACTATACTATCCCCAATTACGACCACATTACGAGTAATTACAGAGTCAGCTTTCATAGAATCATAGAACCCTACAGTGCAGAAGGAGGCTATTCGGCCCATTGAGTCTGTACCGACCACAATCCCATCCAGGCCCTTTACCCATAACCGCATGCATTTACCTTAGCTAGTCCCCCTGACACAAAGGGGCAATTTAACACGGCCAATCTACGTAACCCGCACATTTTTGGACTGTGGGAGGAAACCAGAGTACCCGGAGGAAACCTACGCAGACATGGGGAGAATGTGCAAACTCCAGACAGACAGTGACCCAAGCCAGGAATCGAACCTGGGTCCCTAGTGCTGTGAGGCAGCAGTGCTAACCACTGTGCCACCGTGCTTTTAACATGTACATGACAACAATCTGCTCGACCGCTGAACTATCTCTCAATCCCTCCATTTGTTCTGTTTTGCCCACCTAACTGGCCAATACCCTGTCTTGGATTTTAATTTTAAATTTTGTCCTATTAAATATAGAAAAACTAAAGCCAAAGGATGGAATTTTTCAGAGTCTAATGGCACGCAAAGAAAGCAGCGTTCAGCCAACTGGCAGCACTGGTGGGTTTTCAAGCTATATTGTTAGCCACCTAGCAAAAAAAGGGTTTTCTCCACAGAGATCACGCCGGTCCCGTGGCACCATGGTCTCAGCTTGTTACTCATGCAGGAGGGTGGGATCCTCAGCAGCAAGGAAGCAAATGAGGGGCTGAAAGGGGATGCAATACTCAGCAACAGCAAGCTGAATAGACATGATAGGCAGGAGCACAGGAGGGAGCAGGGAAAACTTGTTGGATTAAATTGCATCTATTTCAATGCAAGACGGCCGACAGGTAAGGCTGATTAACTCTCGGCATGGATAGGTATGTGGGACTGGCATATTATAACCAGAACTGAAACATGGTTAAGGGAAGGACAGGACTGGCAGCTTAGTGTTCCAGGGTACGGATGCTTTAGGTAGGACAGAGGTGGAGTAAAGAGAGGAGGGGGGAGTTGCATTTTTTATTAAGGGGAGCATCACGGCAGTAGTCAGAGATGAAATAACCGAGGGATCATCCAGCGAGGCTTTGTGGGTGATGTGATTTGATTTGATTTGATTTATTATTGTCACATGTATGAACATACAGTGAAAAGTATTGTTTCTTGCACGCTATACAGACAAAACATACCATTCATTGAGAAGAAAAGGAGAGAGTGCAGAATGTAGCGTTACAGTCATAGCTAGGGTGCAGAGAAAGATCAACTTAATGCAAGGTAAGTCCATTCAAAAGTCTGACAGCAGCAGGGAAGAAGCTGTTCTTGAGTTGGTTTGTACATGACCTCAGACTTTTGTATCTTTTTCTCGACGAAGAAGGTGGAAGAGAGAATGTCCTGGGTGCGTGGGGTCCTTAATTATGCTGGCTGCTTTGTCGAGGCAGAGGGAAGTGTAGACAGAGTCAATGGATGGGAGGCTGGTTTGCGTGATGGATTGGGCTACATTCACAACCTTTTGTAGTTCCTTGTGGTCTTGGGCAGAGCAGGAGCCATACCAAGCTGTGATACAACCAGAAAGAATGCTTTCTATGGTGCATCTGCAAAAGTTGGTGAGATTCGTAGCTGACATGCTAAATTTCTTTAGTCTTCTGAGAAAGTAGAGGCATCGTGGGCTTTCTTAATTATAGCGTCAGCATGGGGGAGACCAGGACAGGTTGTTGGTGATCTAGACACCTAAAAACTCAACCCTTTCTACTTCGTCCCCATTGATGTAGACAGGGGCATGTTCTCCTTTACGCTTCCTGAAGTCGATGACAATCTCCTTCGTTTTGTTGACATTGAGGGAGAGATTATTGTTGCTGCACCAGTTCACCAGATTCTCTATCTCATTCCTGTACTCTGTCTCGTCATTGTTTGAGATCCGAACCACTACGTTGGTGTCGTCAGCAAACTTGAAAATCGAATTGGAGGTGAATTTGGCCACACAGTCATAGGTGTATAAGGAGTATAGTAGGGGGCTGAGAACACAGCCTTGTGGGGCACTGGTGTTGAGGATAGAAAATTACAGCTCAGAAACAGGCCTTTTGGCCCTTCTTGTCTGTGCCGAACCATTTTATGCCTAGTCCCACTGACCTGCACTTGGACCATATCCCTCCACACCCCTCTCATCCATGAACCCGTCCAAGTTTTTCTTAAATGTTAAAAGTGACCCCGCATTTACCACTTTATCCGGCAGCTCATTCCACACTCCCACCACTCTCTGCGTGAAGAAGCCCCCCCTAATATTCCCTTTAAACTTTTCTCCTTTCACCCTTAACCCATGCCCTCGGGTTTTTTTCTCCCCTAGCCTCAGCGGAAAAAGCCTGCTCGCATTCACTCTATCTATACCCATCAAAATCTTATACATCTCTTATCAAATCACCCCTCAATCTTCTACGCTCCAGGGAATAAAGTCCCAACCTATTCAATCTCTCAGCTGTGCTCCGAAAGCTTATGGCATTTGCTACCAAATAAACCTGTTGGACTTTAACCTGGTGTTGTGAGACTTCTTACTTTGCAACAGCAGTTTCCAGGTTTGTAATTTCTGTTAGAAGTGAACTTCTGTTGTTAAAATTCCATCAATTGCACTGATCGAGTTCCAGATTTGCTTCATTGATAAAATGAATTCTGTTTATGACGTTAACAGATTAAGTGTTACTTAATGATGATCGTGGAGGAGGTGTTGTTGCCTATCCTTACTGATTGTGGTCTGTGAGTTAGGAAGTTCAGGATTCAGTCGCAGAGGGAGGTGCCGAGGCCCAGGCCACGGAGTTTGGAGATGAGTTTTGTGGGAATAATGGTGTTGAAGGCTGAGTTGTGGAACTAAGAAATAAGAAGGGGATGGTGACCTTATTGGGGTTGTACTATAGGCCCCCAAATAGTCAACAGGAATTAGAAGAACAAATATGCAGGGAGATTGGGGAGACTTGCAGGAGTAACAGGGTTGTCATAGTGGGGGATTTTAATTTTCCTAACATAGACTGGGACTGCCATAGCATTAGGGGCTTAGATAGGGTGGAATTTGTTAAGTGTATTCAGAAAAGTTTCTTCAGGCAGTATGTGGAGGGTCCTACTTGGGAAAGGGCAAAACGTGACGTACTCTTTGGATACAGGGCAAGACAAGTGACTGAGTGATGGTGGGGGACTACTTTGGGACCAGTGATTATAGTTCTATTAATTTTAAAATAGTTATGGAAAGGGACAAAACTGGTCCACAGGTCGAAGTTTGAAATTGGGGATAGGCGAATTTTGATGGAATTAGACAGGAGCTTGCAAAGGTTGATTGGAGTAGCTTGTTTGGGGGCAAAGGGACCACCGGCAAGTGGGAGGCCTTTAAAGGTGAAATAGCTAGAGTTCAGGGACTATATAGGTATGTTCTATGTTCTATGTTCTATATGTTCCCGTTAGGGTGAAGGGCAAGGCTGGCAGGAGTAGGGAACTCTGGATGACAAAACATATTGAGGTTTTTGCCAGGAAAAAGAAGGAGACATGGCTCAGGTGCAAGCAGCTGGAATCAAGGGATTCCCTGGAGGTGTACAGGGGACATAGGAGTATACTCAAGAAGGAAATTAGGAGGACAAAAGGGGGGCATTAGGTAGCTTTGGCTGAGAGGATTAAGGTGAGTCCAAAGGGATTCTTTAAGTATATTAAAGGAAAAAGAATAACTAGAGAGAAAATAGGACCCCTCAAGAACCAAAGTGGACACATATGTATGGAACCACAGGAGATGGGCGAGGTTCTCAGTGAATATTTCTCCTCTGTGTTTACTGTGGAGAAAGACATGAAGATTTGGGAACCTGGGAAAGTTAGTGGTGATATATTGGGGACAGTTTGCATTATAGTAGAGGAGGTGATGGACATATTAAAATGTATGAAGGTGGATAAATCTCCTAGCCCTGACCATATATATCCAAGAACACTGCGTGAGGCTAGAGAAGAAATTGCAGGAGCCCTGGCTGAGATATTTGCATCATTGTTAGCCACAGTGAGGTACCAGAAGACTGGAGGGGAGCAAATGTTGTGCCCTCATTTAAGAAGGGTTGCAAAGGAAAACCTGGGAATTATAGACCGGTAAGCCTAACATCTGTGGTGGGTAAATTACTAGAGAGGATTCTGAGGGATAAGATATACAGGCATTTGGAAAGACAGGGCTTGATTAGGAGTAGTCAGCACGGCTTTGTGCATGGGAGATCATGCCTTACAAATTTGTTAGAGTTCTTTGATGAAGTGACCAGGAAAGTTGATGAGGGCAGGGCGGTAGATATAGTCTATATGGACTTCAGTAAGGCCTTTGATAGAGTTCCACATGGTAGGCTACTCTGGAAGGTTAGATCACATGCAATCCAGGATGAGCTGACAAATTGGATATACAATTGGCTTGATGATAGGAAGCCGAGGTAATGTTGGAAGGATGCTTGTCAGACTGGAGGCCCGTGATGAGTGATGTGCCTCTGGGGTCAGTGTTGGGCCCATTGCTGTTTGTTATCTATATCAACAATTTGGATGAGAATGTACAAGGCATGATCAGTAAGTTTGCAGATGATACTAAAATAGGTGGTATTGTAGACAGTGAGGAAGGTTATCAAAAATTGCAGCAGAATCTTGATCAGCTGGGGTAGTGGGCCAAGAAATGGCAAATGGAGTTCAATACTTGAGCCCGTGACCCCACGTGATCGTCACTTCTGATCTGGGAAAAAGCTTCCCACCGTTCACCCTATCTATCCCCTTCATAATCTTGTACACCTCTATTAGATCTCCCCTCATTCTCCGTCTTTCCAGGGAGAACAACCCCAGTTTACCCAATCTCTCCTTATAGCTAAGACCCTCCATACCAGGCAACATCCTGGTAAACCTTCACTGCACTCTCTCTAACGCCTCCACGTCCTTCTGGTAGTGCGGCGACCAGAACTGGACGCAGTACTCCAAATGTGGCTGAACCAGCGTTCTATACAGCTGCATCATCAGACTCCAGCTTTTATACTCTATACCCCGTCCTATAAAGGCAAGCATACCATATGCCTTCTTCACCACCTTCTCCACCTGTGTTGCCACCTTCAAGGATTTGTGGACTTGCACACCTAGGTCCCTCTGTGTTTCTATACTCCTGATGACTCTGCCATTTATTGTATAACACCTCCCTACATTATTTCTTCCAAAATGCATCACTTCGCATTTATCTGGATTAAACTCCATCTGCCACCTCTCCGCCCAATTTTCCAGCCTATTTATATCCTGCTGTATTGCCCGACAATGCTCTTCGCTATCCGCAATTCCAGCCATCTTCGTGTCATCCACAAACTTGCTGATTACACCAGTTACACCTTCTTCCAAATCATTTATATATATCACAAATAGCAGAGGTCCCAGTACAGAGCCCTGCGGAACACCACTGGTCACAGACCTCCAGCCGGAAAAAGACCCTTCGACCACTACCCTCTGTCTCCTATGCCCAAGCCAGTTCTCCACCCATCTAGCCACTTCTCCTTGTATCCCATGAGCCTTAACCTTCTTAACCAACCTGCCATGTGGGATTTTGTCAAATGCCTTACTGAAATCCACGACATAGACGACATCCACGGCCCTTCCTTCATCAACCGTTTTTGTTACTTCCTCAAAAAACTCCACCAAATTTGTAAGGCACGACCTCCCTCTTACAAAACCATGCTGTCTGTCACTAATGAGATTGTTCCTTTCTAAATGCACATACATCCTGTCCCTAAGAATCCTCTCCAACAACTTCCCTACCACGGACGTCAAGCTCACCGGCCTATCATTTCCTGGGTTATCCCTGCTACCCTTCTTAAACAACGGGACCACATTCGCTATCCTCCAATCCTCAGGGACCTCACCCGTGTCCAAAGAAGCGACAAAGATTTCCGTCAGAGGCCCAGCAATTTCATCTCTCGTCTCCCTGAGCAGTCTAGGATAGATGCCATCAGGCCGTGGGGCTTAGTCAGTTTTAATGTTCCCTAAAAAACCTAACACTTCCTCTCTTGTAATGGAGATTTTCTCTAACGGGTCAACACCTCCCTCCGAGACACTCCCGGTTAACACGCCCCTCTCCTTCGTGAATACCGATGCAAAGTATTCATTTAGGATCTCCCCTATTCCCTTGGGTTCTAAGCATAATTCCCCTCCTTTGTCCCTGAGAGGTCCGATTTTCTCCCTGACAACTCTTTTGTTCTTAACGTATGAATAGAATGCCTTAGGATTCTCCTTAATCCTGCCTGCCAAGAACATCTCGTGACCTCTTTTTGCCCTTCTAACTCCCCGTTTGAGTTCTTTCCTACTCTCTCTGTATTCCTCCAGAGCTCCATCTGTTTTCTGTTGCCTGGACTTAACGTACGCCTCCCTTTTCATTTTAATCAGATCCTCAATTTCCCTGGTTATCCACGGCTCTCGAATCCTATCTTTCCTATCTTTCCTTTCCTTCCTATCTTTCCTATCTTTCCTTAGATGGGCATTTTGGTCGGCATGGACCAGTTTGGGCCGAAGGGTCTGTCTCTATGCTGTAGATTTTATGATTCTATGGAATTCTATGGGGAACTCCATTTAAAGGCAACCCCAGCCACTTCTTTTTGGTCCACAGCTACTCATGGCTGCAGGAGGTCTGCCCCCAGTTTCGCGGAAACCTCCCTCGATAGACTGCTGGGTGGTGTGGAGGAGCTGCGTGATGTCCTCGACCCTTGCATTGGGGGAGGGGGCGGGGGGGGAGACCAACTACCAAGAATACCAACCCAGCAACGCTGGTCAGTGCCAACTCCCTGTGCAGGAGGACAAGCATCCAGTGCCTCAAAAAGATGAATGAGCTCTGTTGTTCTGCCAGGGTATGTCACTTTTCCCATCACTCTCAACTCTCACACATCCATCACATATAGACACGCTCACTCACTGCCAGCTCAAGGTACCCCACCACTCAGTCTCCCACACACATCTTCATCTTCCTTGCGGATGTGGCCCCATCACCTCACTGCTCTACTCAACATCCTCATATGCCAGGCATCCTTAGCATCTGCCCTGGCTTGCTTTTTTTCATTCATTCATGGGACAAGGGCATCACTGGCTGGCCAGTATTTATTGCCCAATCCTAGTTGCCCTTGAACTGAATGGCTTTCTAGGTCAATTCAGAGAGTCAAGCACATTGCTGTGGCTCTGGAGTCACATGTAGGCCAGACCAGATAAGGATGGCAGATTTTATTCCCTGAAGGACATTCGTGAACCAGATGTGTTTTTCCAACAATTAACAATGGTTTCATGGTTATCAGTAGATTTTTAATTCCAGATATTTTTTATTGAATTCAATTTGAGCCTGGTTCCCCAGAACATTAGTTGAGTTTCTGGATTAATAGTCTATCGATAATACCACTAGGCCATCGCCTCCCCTTGCACTCTCCCCACCTGTCTTCAGGGGGAACTTCATTCACCAGCCACTTCTTCTTGGTCCATAGCTACTCATGGCTGTAGGAAATCTGTCCCCAGGTTTGTGGAAGCCTTCTTCAATAGTATGCTGGGTGCTGTGGAGGAGGAGGTGATGTTCTTGATCCTCACACAGGATTGCTGGCACACAAGATGGGTGGAAGGATGCCCAAGTTGGAAGCCCTCTCTGAATTCGAGGAGAGAGCCCTCCAGCTGGCCTGGGTGGAAGTTGACTGCTCCTATGCCAACAGTGAGGTGGACAGTGATAAACCAAGTGAGGATCAAGTACACCATCATCCATCACACAAAACTGATCTGAATCATGTTTCCTGTATCCTGCCATGCACTAATGAATTCCCCCTTCCCTCGCAGGCACATAACAGGAAAAGCCCTGGCAGTCCACCAGCCAAGTCTAAGAGACTTGTAACACCAGCCAGATAATTTTTCTAACATGGAGATTGAAGAGCCATCATAGCTTTCCCCCATAACCTCCATCAGAGGATTGCTAGAGGCCAGGAATCTGTTGAGGCCCAGTCAGATGACATGCCTCTGGACTTGATCATGCCTCAGTTGCTGGAGCTCCAAGGCAAATTTGGGAACATCAGGAAGGAATGTCAAGTACACTCCTCAGATTGAAAGATGGAACAGAGGAGTCCTACTTCCTGTGCAATGAAATACCATGCCTAATCCACCTAACCTACACATCTTTGGATACTAAGGGACAATTTACATGACCAATCCATCTAACCTGCACATCTTTGAACTGAGAAAGGAAACCGGAACACTTGTAGGAAACCCGCACAGACATGGGGAGAATGTGCAAACTCCACATAGTTACCCAAGATCAGTCACTCCTTAGACCAGCAGAAGTGATCACCTCGCAACATTATCACCACCACCGAGGGCGGCACGGTGGCACAGTGGTTAGCACTGCTGTTTCACAGTGACAGGGACCTGGGTTCAATTCCAGCCTTGGGTCACTGTCTGTGTGGAGTTTGCACATTCTCCCCATGTCTGCGTGGGTTTTCTCCGGGTGCTCAGGTTTCCTCCCACAGCCCAAAGATGTGCAGGTTAGGTTGATTGGCCATGCTAAATTGCCCCTTTCTGTCAGGGGGATTATTAGCAGGGTAAATGCATGTGGTAACAGGGATAGGGCCTGGGTGTGATTGTTGTTTTTGTGGGCTCAATGGGCCAAATGGCCTTCTTCCGCACTGTAGGGGTTCTATTCTATTCTATGATATGACCCAGGTCACTGAAAGTAAACAAACTTCCAGCAGCGAGACAGGAGTCAGTCACTTGAGACATCATAACATTCAAGGATATGGGACAAGTGCTGGAACATAGGATTAGCATGGCTTTAGTGGTAGTTATTGTTGGTGCAGACTCGAATGGTCGAAGGGCCTTTTCTGCACCATATAACTTTATGACCTTTGAGGTCTTACTTTTCAACTTACTTCCTAACTCCCTAAATTTGGGATCTCATTCCTTTTTTTAACCAATGCCATTGGTACTGATGTGTACCACAACCAGTGGCTGTGTACCCTCCCCCTCTAAATGTCCTGTAGCCGCTCTGAGGCACCCTTGATCCTAGCACCAGGAGGCAACATACCATCCTAGAGTCATGTTTATGGCCACAGAAATGCCTATCTATTCCCCTTGCAATTGAATCCCCTCCAGCTCCAGCTCTGAAACCTGGGCTTCCAGGAGCTGCAGCTGGAGATACTTCCTGCACACATGCTGGCCCCCGGTCATTGCAAATGTTCCCAGCTTCCCACATGGAGCATGAGGAGCAAGCCACGTCTTTGAGCTCTCCTTCCATGACTTACCCCTTTAAATTAAACCTTTTAAAACAATTACTCTGGGCCCTTCTTTCCTGATCCTCATTACTACAGAATATACAAAAAGATCTTACTCATTGTAAGCAATAAAAGTAGTAAATACTTACTTGATCTTATCCACTAATTACCAATCAGCTCTCTCCTTTGTAGCCTGTACTGCTGCAACAGGGCAAGACTACTCTCTGAAGATTTAAGAAGTTGGAAAGCAAAAGACAATGCAAAAAAAACACCTCTTCCCCTCTGTATCCAATTCTCACTGTGCTCCAAATCCCAACACTCATTCTGGCTGTGTCTCACTCAGAATGTGTTCTCTCCCACTACTCATGGACAAAGCTCACTAGTCACCGAATGACCTTCTCCTGCTCCTATTTTCTATGTTGCATGTTTCTGTCTCACAGCATCTTACAGAGCATAAGAAGGCCAATAGGCTTATTGAGTGTGCTTGGACTCTTTAAAAGAACATTCTACCTAGTCCCACTCCCTTATCCCCATAACCTTTCAGATACCAGTCCAATTCTCTTTTGAATACCTCCATCAAATCCGTCTCCACCACCTTCTCAGGAAGTTTGTTCTAGAGTGAGTGAAAAAATCTCAAGAACAGCTTCTTCCCTGCTGCCGTCAGACTTTTGAATGGACTTACCCTTGCATTAAGTTGATCTTTCTTTGCACCCTAGCTATGATTGTAACACTACATTCTGCACTCTCTCGTTTCCTTCTCTATGAATGGTATGCTTTGTATGGTGCGCAAGAAACAATACTTTTCACAGTATGCTAATACATGTGACAATAAATCAAATCAAATCAAAAAGTTTCCTCACATTACTTTTACTCCTTTTGCCAATCATTTTGGATGTGTGCCCTCTAGTTCCTGATGCTTTCTTGAATGAGAATAGTTTCTCACTATTTACTCTGTCCATTGCCCTAAGGATCTTAAATACCTCCATTAAGTCTCCTTTCAGCCTTCTTTTCTTCAAAGCAAACAGACCCAACCTTTCTAATCTATCATCAGAGCAACAGTTCTTTATCCCTGGGATCATTCTTGTGAATTTCCTCTGCACTCTCTCCAATGTCTTCACATCTTTCCTCAAGTGTGGCACCCAGAACTGGATGCAGTCTCCAGATCAGACCTGACTAGTATATTATACTAGTGTAGGTGTCTCACTCTGACTCTTTTTCTCCTGTCTCTATCATTCTGTTCACATGTCTCTCTGTATGTCTCTATCTGCCTTTCTCTTCGACACTCTCTTTGACTCTGTCTGTCTTTCTCTCTATTTGTCTGTCTGACTCTTTTTCTCTCCCTCTCTCGATGTCGAAGTCTTTCTTTCTCTGCTGCCCCCGAATTCTGACAAGAAGCAGCGACGTAAAGACGGAGGGGGGACGCAGATTCCCTGGCTCTATGCTGGGAGTGGGAGGGAGTCGCTCCACTCGGACCCTCCCAAAGCAAAACCCAATCAGCTGTAGATTGGGGATCAGCTTGTCCTCACACAACACTGAGCGAACGGGTAAGTGACCTTCTGTTATGCACACAGGTTATATAGAGTGAAGATAGCCAGAGATTGGGAGTGATTGACAATGGAGGAGAGATTATTAGGGTTTGAGGAGGACATGACATCACTTGGTAAATAAATATTCAATGTATTTAAATCCTGCATGTTAATAACTGGCGAAAGCTGGAGAGGGGGGGGGTGCGATGTTGGAGGAGGAGAGGGTAGTGTTGTTGATGTTGTCGAGGCAGTGTGAGGGGTTTAAAGGCTGGTTGTAGGAAGCAGCCTGTGATGATACCGCAGTGTCGCTGCATTAAGAGCAGACATCCTGATCCTGCAGCATTCTCCCGGTTCTCAGCCTTGCAGAGGCCCAGAGCTCTCGAATCCCACCGCTGAATCTCAATCACAGCTACTGCTGCCTTCTATCAGTCCAGGCAACCTTCTGTTAAGACTTCGGCATGTGCTTGATTTCATTTTTATCTTTAAAACTTCAGCCTTCATCGCATTCATCGCTGAAATGACACTTCGATGATTTATTATCGGATTGCTGTTTTGTGGGATCTTGCTGTGCGCACATTGGCTACTCCGCGGTGTCAACCGTGGCTATTAAGTCATTGATTGTAAAATGCTTTGGGACCTCCTGAGATCGCAAAAGGAGCCATAAAAAATGGGTCAGTTCTTACACTTGGGTAGTGTTTACCTGTGCTACCTGCCCATTAGTGCCTCACCAGAGTGACAGAGGGTTGTCAGGCTATTCGACCACAGCAGCCATCGGAATCACGCCAGGATGTATTCCCATCTTGTATACACACACACACACCTGCATCATCTCCTGAAACTCTAGCCGGGGTCACTGACCAAGAACAGGCTGGTGCCCAGGGGCCAGTATTTTAGTGGGCCAAAGGCTTGTTCCTGTGCTGGGCTGTTCTTTATTCCCCAGTGAGCTCAGCTTACTTCACGCTGAGGAAAGCACGAACGAACGTCAGACTATCCTGGACCAAATGATTCAGTCGCACATTGGATAGTGTGCTTTTCCTTTGAACTGCTAGTTAACTCCCAAATAATTTAAAAAAATAAACATTAGCTGAACCATTTTATTGTACAGGTAAAAAATATTTGGAAAAAAAACAGGACAATAAGCATCAGCTGGTGCGTGGCAGTGGTTATGGTGCTAGATCAGTAACCATGGCAATTTATGCAATTGAATTTAATAAATTTGGGCGGCACGGTGGCACAGTGGTTAGCACTGCTGCCTCACAGTGCCAGGGACCCGGGTTCAATTCTGGCCTCGGATCACTGTGTGGAATTTGCACTTTCTCCCCGTCTCTGCGTGGGTTTCCTCCGGGTGCTCTGGTTTCCTCCCACAGTCCAAAGATGTGTGGGTTAGGTTGATTGGCCATGCTAAATTGACCCTAGTGTCAGGGGAATAGCAGAGTAAATATGTGGGGTTATGGGGATAGGGCCTGGGTGGGATTGTGGTCGGTGCAGACTCAATGGGCCCAATGGCCACCTTCTGCGCTGTAGGGATTCTATGAAATTTGGTTGGCATTCTCAGCAGGTCAGGTAGTATTTGTGGAGTGAGAAACAGACTTGAAGATCTGTTAATGTTTCAGGTCAATAAACTTTCATCTGACTTGGAAAAGGTTAGAGAGAGGTTTTCCGAGGCAGGGAAATGAAGGGGGGAAGAACAAATAAAAGAAGATCTGATGTGGTAAAACATAGGAGAGAAGACATGGCAAATTCCATTAATCTCACCTTTCAATCTCAGATCTTCCGGTTTGTTCTTCCTCCCCTCCCCCACCTCTGCACTTCTTTAAAATCTGTTACATCTTGAAACCCTCTCCGGTTCTAGTAAAAGATCATCAAGCTGAAATGTTAACTCTATTTCTTCACGAATGCTGCCTGACCTGCTGTGTGTTACCAGTATTGTTATGGTTTTATTTCAGCTTTCCAGCATCTGCAGTGTTTTACTTTTTTATTAACAAATTAAGTACCTTCAGGATTGTTAAATTGCTATGAAGACTAAATGTCGGTCATGGAAGGGAAGCTGACACTTGCCTGGTCTTTCCTATCTTTAACTCAAGTCCAGCAGTATGTGGTTGCCTCTTAATTCCCTTTGGAGAGGTCTAGTAAGGTTATTACCTTATCTGGGCAGTGCTGTACACAGGAATTTTCTGTAGTACTCATAAATTCAAGTTTTTATGTATTACTAAATGCCAAAGTGTTTAATGATTGATGGGTCATGAAAAAATGGTCCGATTACATTATTATGGTCCAACCTTCCAGTTCTTGCTGTAGACATTATTTAAGGCCCCATAGTGTCACTTCTTGAACCAAAGGAGATTGAGGAGAGGTTTGTTAAAGCGCTAGAAGATTATGACAGGTTTAGATTGGTATAAATGAAAAACTGCTCCTATTAGCTGATTGTACAAGGACTAGGAAACAGATTTAAGAATTTGGGCAAGAGATACAGGGGGATTGAAGGGAGAACATTTTTATGCAGAGAGTAGTAATGACCTGGAACTTAGTGCCAATAAAGGTGGTGAAAACAGAGAAGGTCATTGATTTCAAAACGAAATTGAATGGGCCCTTGTGGGAAATAAACTTGCAGGGTTCTGGGGATAGAGTGAATTGTAGTGATGGTTGTAGTTTCTGACTGGATTACTCTACAGAGGGTTGGCATTAATCTGATGGGCAGAATGGCTTCCTTCTGTGTCATTATTACACTAAACTCAAGGTTGATATTGATAAATCTTTGGATGCTGAGGATATCAGCAGATTCAAGGATAGGACAGGAAAGAAGAGTTGAGATAGAAAATCAGCTCTGCTCTTATTGACCAACACAGAAGACTCGAGGACTGTTATTTTACTCCTCCTATTTCTTATTCTCTGATAAGAAATGTGAAGCAGGGTAAATCACAAAGAGCAGAATCTGAAAAAACACGCATATTGAGTTTAGAATTTTATGTAAGCACAGATTCCTTGGAAAGCACCAAGAATGGTCCCAACAAGCCATGAACTCTTTGTCCTGTGTCACCTGAGCACCTATAATGGGTATACATCACATTCACCTTTCAATTTATTCAGACAGGTCATTTTGGGGAGGTGGTGGGTGACGGTCTTGAGATTTTCCTGAAATCAATGGGCAGAGGAAGAAATAGTAATTTTGAATATACAATGTTTCAATCAACTCGAGAATTGATTTTGCTGAAGCTCTCCTTTTTTGTCATGCCATCAATATCTCCAGAACCTCAAACTTATTCAGCTCTTAGACAAATTGGCTTCAGCAAGTTGACTTCTGGATTCATTTTCAAAATCTTTCAGGGTCACCCTCCAACCAATCAGAGGATCTCCACTATAACTTCATTGAACACCCCTGATATATTGCTACCTTACTACCCATTCTCTGATTCTTCCATTCCAATATCGATGGCAATTCCTTGAATCATTCCATGTTTGCCCTTTAGAGTTCTTCCACAAAACTTCCCTTGCTTTGCCAGCTCCTTTGTTGTTTTCACAAATGTCCTAAAACCTATACTTTTGTCTTGTTCTATTTGGTCTTAATGCCCTTCCCACTCTTTTCTCTATGTATCTGCTTTTCTCACCATGTGAAAGTTCTGATATGTTTCCTTTGTGTCAGGAGTGCTTCAAGAAGAGACTTGCATTCATATACTTTTCACAGCCTCAGGATATTCTAAAGTGCTTTACAGCCATTTGTACTACTTTTGAAATGCATTCAATATAGTAATGTAGGAAATACAATAGCCAATTTGTGCCTGGCAAACTCCCACAAACAGCACTGTGGTAATTCCAGATAATCTGTTTTAGTGATGCTGACTGAGAGATAAACATTGACCAGCAGATCGGGGTAACTCCCCTGCTCTTTGAAATAGTGGCCGAGATCTTTTACATCCATTTGAGAGACAAGGTCTTAGGTTAATATCTCATTCAAAGTGAAAATGGCAAACCTTAATTCAAAGAACAAAGAAAAGTACAGGACAGGAACTAAATAAAAAGAAAACCTGCCCTTACTCGGGCCATATCCCTCCATTCCCTCTATATTAATGTACCCTCCCAGCTGCCTCTTAAATGTTGCTAATGTGCCTGCTTCCCCCATCTCCTCTGGCAGCGCGTTCCAGGCACCCACCATTCAGCATGAAAAACGTCCCCGCACATCTCCCTTAAACTTTCCCCCTCTCACCTTGAACCTGTGCCCCCTTATAATTGACACTTCCACCCTTAAAAAAAGCCTCTGACTATCCACTCTGTCTATGCCTCTCATAATTTAAAGTTTATTTATTAGTCACAAGTAGGCTTGCATTAACACTGCAATGAAGATACTGTGAAATTCCCCTAGTCGCCACACTCCGGCACCTGTTCGGGGACACTGAGGGAGAATTTAGCATGGCCAATCCACCTAACCAGCACGTCTTTCGGACTGTGGGAGGAAACCTGAGCACCCGGAGGAAACCCATACAGACATGGGGAGAACGTGCAGACTCCACACAGACAGTGACCCAAGCCGGGAATCGAATCCGGGTCCCTGGCGCTGTGAGGCAGCAGTGCTAACTACTGTGCCACCATGCCGTTGATTTTGTACACCTCGATCAGGTTTCCTTTCAGCCTCCATCTTTCCAGTGAAAACGATCCTAGTTTATTCAACCTCTTCCCATAGTCAACACCCTCGAGACCAGGCAACATCCTGGTGAACCTTAGAGTCATAGAGGTTTGCAACATGGAAACAGGCCCTTCGGCCCAACTTGTCCATGCCGCCCTTTTTTTTTTTAAACCCTTAAGCTAATCCCAATTGCCCACATTTGGCCCATATACCTATCGTACCCATGTAACTATCTAAATGCTTTTTAAAAGACAAAATCGTACCCGCCTCTGCTACTACCTCTGGCAGCTTGCTCCAGACACTCACCACCCTCTGTGTCAAAAAATTGCCCCTCTGGACATTTTTGTATCTCTCCCCTCTCACCTTAAACCTATGCCTTTTAGTTTTAGACTCCCCGACCTTTGGGAAAAGATAATGACTATCTATCTGATCTATGCCCCTCATTATTTTATAGACCTCTATAAGATCACCTCTCAGCCTCCTACGTTCCAGAGAAAAGGTCCCAGTCCATCCAACTTCTCGTTATAACTCAATCTATCAAGTCCTGGTACATCCTAGTAAATCTTTTCTGCACTCTTTCTAGTTTAATAATATCCTTTCTATAAAAGGGTGACCAGAATTGCACACAGTATTCCAAGTGTGGCCTTACCAATGTCTTATACAATTTCAACAAGACATTCCAACTCCTGTATTCAATGTTCTGATTGATGAAACCAAGCATGCCAAATGCCTTCTTCACCACTCTGTCCACCTATGACTCCACTTTCAAGGAGCTATGAACATGTACCCCTAGATCTCTTTGTTCTGTAACTCTCCCCAATGCCCGACCATTAATTGAATAAGTCCTGCCCTGGTCAATCTACCAAAATGCATCACCTCGCATTTGTGTAAATTAAACTCCAATCTGCCATTCGTCAGCCCACTGGCCCAATTGATCAAGATCTCGTTGCAATTGGAGATAACTTTCTTCACTGTCCACTATGCCGCCAATCTTAGTGTCATCTGCAAACTTACTAACCATGCCTCCTATATTCTCATCCAAATCATTAATATAAATGACAAATAACAGTGGACCCAGCACTGATTCCTGAGGTACACCGCTGGTCACAAGCCTCCAGTTTGAAAAACAATTCTCTACAACCACCCTCTGGCTTCTATCAAGAAGCCAATTTTGTATCCATTTCGATACCTCATCCTGGGTCCCATGAGATTTAACCTTATGCAACAACCTACCATGCGGTACCTTGTCAAAGGCCTTGCTAAAGTCCATGTAGACAACATCAACTGCACTGCCCTCATCTACCTTCTTGGTTACCCCTTCAAAAAACTCAATCAAATTTGTGAGACATGATTTTCCACTCACAAAGCTATGCTGACTGTCCCTAATCAGTACTTGCGTCTCTAAATGCCTGTAGATCCTGTCTCTCAAAATACCTCCCAACAATTTACCCACCACAGATGTGAGGCTAACTGGCCTGTAGTTCCCAGGCTTTTCCCTGAAGCCCTTTTTAAACAAAGGCACAACATTTGCCACTCTCCAATCTTCAGGCACCTCACCCGTGGCTATCAATGATTCTAATATCTCGGCTAGGGGACTCGCAATTTCCTCCCTAGCCTCCCACAATGTCCTGGGATACACTTCATCAGGTCCCGGGGATTTATCTACCTTGATGCACTTTAAGACTTCCAGCACCACCTTCTCTGTAATATGTACACTCCTCAAGACATCAATATTTAATTCCCCAAGTTCCCTAACATGCATGCTTTTCTCAACAGTAAATGCTGATGAGAAATATTCATTTAGGATCTCACCCATCTCTTGTGGATCCGCCCATAGATGACCTTGTTGATCCTTAAGAGGCCCTACTCTCTCCCTTGTTACTCCTTTGCCCTTTATGTATTTGTAGAAGCTCTTTGGATTCTCCTTTGCCTTATCTGCCAAAATAATCTCATGTCCGCTTTTTGCCCTCCTGATTTCTCTCTTAATTCTACTTCTATACCCCCTATTTTGAGAAAGTGACCAAGGAGGTGGATGGGGGCAAGGCAGTGGACGTGGTATATATGGATTTTAGTAAGGCGTTTGATAAGGTTCACCATGGTAGGCTTCTGCAGAAAATGCAGATGTATGGGATTGGGGGTGATCTAGGAAATTGGATCAGGAATTGGCTAGCGGATAGGAAACAGAGGGTGGTGGTTGATAGTAAATATTCATCATGGAGTGCGGTTACAAGTGGTGTACCTCAGGGATCTGTTTTGGGGCCACTGCTGTTTGTAATATTTATTAATGATCTGGATGAGGGTATAGTTGGGTGGATTAGCAAATTTGCTGATGACACCAAAGTCGGTGGTGTGGTAGACAGTGAGGAAGGGTGTCGTAGTTTGCAGGAAGACTTAGACAGGTTGCAAAGTTGGGCCGAGAGGTGGCGGATGGAGTTTAATGCGGAGAAGTGTGAGGTAATTCACTTTGGTAGGAATAACAGATGTGTTGAGTATAGGGCTAACGGGAGGACTTTGAATAGTGTGGAGGAGCAGAGGGATCTAGGTGTATGTGTGCATAGATCCCTGAAAGTTGGGAATCAAGTAGATAAGGTTGTTAAGAAGGCATATGGTGTCTTGGCGTTTATTGGTAGGGGGATTGAATTTAGGAGTCGTAGCGTTATGTTGCAACTGTACACAACTCTGGTGCGGCCGCACTTGGAGTACTGTGTGCAGTTCTGGTCCCCACATTACAGGAAGGATGTGGAGGCTTTGGAGAGGGTGCAGAGGAGGTTTACCAGGATGTTGCCTGGTATGGAGGGGAGATCCTATGAGGAGAGGCTGAGGGATTTGGGATTGTTTTCGCTGGAAAGGCGGCGGCTAAGAGGGGATCTTATTGAAACATATAAGATGATTAGAGGTTTAGATAGGGTGGATAGTGATAGCCTTTTTCCTCTGATGGAGAAATCCAGCACGAGGGGGCATGGCTTTAAATTGAGGGGGGGTAGTTATAGAACCGATGTCAGGGGTAGGTTCTTTACCCAGAGGGTGGTGAGGGATTGGAATGCCCTGCCAGCATCAGTAGTAAATGCGCCTAGTTTGGGGGCGTTTAAGAGATCCGTAGATAGGTTCATGGACGAAAAGAAATTGGTTTAGGTTGGAGGGTCACAGTTTTTTTTTTAACTGGTCGGTGCAACATCGTGGGCCGAAGGGCCTGTTCTGCGCTGTAATGTTCTATGTTCTATGTTCTATACTCTTCAAGGGATTCACTTGATCCCAGCTGCCAATGCATGTCATGTGCCTCTTTCTTCTTCTTGACCAGGGTCTCTACATCCCGAGTCATCCAGGGTTCCCTATTTCTGCCAGCCTTGCCCTTCACTCTAAGAGGAATGTGTTTACCCTGAACCCTGGTTAACACACTTTTGAAAGCGTGCCACTTACCAGACGCCCCTTTGCCTTCCCACAGACTCCCCCAATTAACTTTTGAAAGTTCTTTGCGCTCTCTCCAAAGCTTCCATGTCCTTCTGTTGTGTGGTGATCACATTGGAGTTTTAGTCCAGATTTTTATTGTCAGGTCTCTTGGTGTGGAACTTGAGCCCACTACCTTCAGACTCCAACATGAGCAACTGAGCCACGGACGACACAACGTGCATGTTGCTCGCTGTCTTTGTTTTGTGGTATTTGGATGGATGTTTCACCCTACCAATGAGAATAGCATGGGCTTGAGAGTTGGTATGGAGATGGGGAGGTGCGGGGGGTGGGGGGTCCAAAGATCAGGGAATTAATTAAAACAAATGTTAATGAGAAAGTTGCAAAATAAATGAAAAGTCATAGACTTGTACAGTCAAGAAGTAGGGCAATTGGCACATTGTGCTTACTCTTTGAAAGACCTTCCCAATTAATCCCACTCTCCTGCACTTTCCCTATCATCTTCTTTTCTTCCTGTGTCTAGGTGACACATGAGGCAGGCAAAGTACAATGCTTGTATTTAATTCCATAGCTAGTTTTTAACCTGTTTTCAAAGGCTGGATCACCACTCTCCATCTAGCATTGCTGACCAGGAGACTCTCCTGCTCTTACCACCTACCCTAGGGATAATGGAAGGATCTATAAGTTGATAATCCAAGTGTTTGGCCATATTCTGAATAGACCCTCTGTGGTCAGCAAGTCCTTGATTTGGACTTGAACCCAAAGCATCTCGGTCAGAAGCAGACATGCTCCCATTGCACCACAAGACATCCTCTTTCCCTGCTAGCCCTACAATTATTTTAAAAGTTTTTTTCCCTCTGAGTTTTATAGAGTTTAAATATTTACTATTTTACAATGCTAACTTATTGCTGGTTTTACGTCTAGATGATTGAGTCACTACGTAAACTTTCAATTCTTGCATCTCACCGTCACTCAGAGTCACCATGAAACCTTTTCTTGGTTGAGAGTGCCGCTGCGTTTAAAGTGTTCAAATACTTGGATTCCCAAGTTGAGAAGACCAATTTCCTATGTCTGCTGTTTGCTTTGCAAGGTTGGCTGCCTTCATCAGCCCAAAACTAGACCATGCAATTGAAACGTAGACATTTATAGCAAAACAACAAAGCTATTCAGCCCTTTTTGCTTCTGCTGAATTTAGGCTTCCTTTTTATGATTTTACACAGTCCTGCTTACCCTCTTCTCAACAAATCCCAGTTTCTTAATAATTTCCCAGAATGTATAATGTTCCTCTTTATCAAGCAACTCTCCGATACTTCTTCAGAGGAGCTTATGGGCTATGCTTCAATAATTTGTGGCTGAGATATTCCCCGTTCAATTCAGTGAAATTGTGTTCAAAGCTTCTCATAGAATCATAGAAACCCTACAGTACAGAAAGAGGCCATCTGGCCCATCATGTCTGCACCGACCACAATCCCACCCAGGCCCTACCCCCATATCCCTACACATTTACCCGCTAATCCCTCTAACCTACACATCTCAGGACACTAAGGGGCAATTTTAGCATTACCAATCAACCTAACCCGCGCATCTTTGGGCTGTGGGAGGAAACCCATGCAGACACGAGGAAAATGTGCAAACTCCACACAGACAGTGACCCGAGCCAGGAATCGAACCCAGGTCCCTGGAGCTGTGAAGCAGCAGTGCTAACCACTGTGCTACCATGCCGCCTTTTCTATGACTTCCTTAAATAAGTTGTCTTCTGCCACTGCCTCACCAACTACTGGAAGCATTCAATCACTACCTTATCATGACCCTTTATAGTGAAGATCTTTTAACCTTCTCAGCCCATGTGAAAAAATCCCCAATTGCTCTCACCATTCTATAACACTCATCCCTTATATCATCCCAGTGACTCGATGCTACCCTTGCATTTTATTTTTATATACTAGGTGCCCAAAACTGTATATATATACGAACTACAGCTTAACATTACCTACCTGTTCTTGTATTCTTCTCAGTCACAGGATGTGAACATTGTTGGAAAGGCTTAAATGTCTTGCCAGGCCCTAATTGTCCTTAAGAACATGCTGGTGAACTGCTGTTTTGAACCATTACAGTGCATGTGATGAAGGTATACTCACAGTGCTGTTAAAGAGGGAGATTAGATTGGTGAGGGCAAGTCAAGTTAGTTTTTGCCTTGGGTGAGTTTCCTCACCATTTGCAGCAACCAATTCTGTTTTCTTTTTGTTGGTCCTGTTTATTTACACAGCTACCTTTACGAACCTGTGTATCTGTACACTAAGAGCTCTCAGCACCTTTTCATATCTCAAATTTACATTTTCCTACCTTTAAGCTGTGTTTGTCTACAGTGAATTAACTTAGAAACATATGGGTGTGTGAGAGTAATCATTCTCTACCCCCCCCCCCCCCCCCCCCCCCACCCATCCCAGAGCCACTTTGAGGGCGGTGCGGTGACGTATAGACTTTGGGCATGCATAAAGGATCTGATGGAGAGCCCTTCCCACCACCAGCCAAGCTAGGCCTCAGTACTTGTCTGAAGTTCTGGCGATGATGATCCCCCCAAGCCCCTTGATGCCTTGAGTGTCTAGAAATCAGTCTATTTCCTTCTTAAGTACATTCAGTGACTTCACTGGTAACAGGTTCACTACCCACTGCGTGAAGAAGCCTCTCCCCATCTCAGCCCTAAATGGTCTACCCCCTATCCTGAGATTGTGACTCCCTTGTTCTAGACCCCCCCCCCACCGCCACACCCCGCAGCCAGAGGAAATAACATCGCTGCATCCAGCCTGTCCAGCCCTGTCAGGATTTTATATGTTTCAATGAGGCCTCCTCTTGTTCTTCTAAACTCCAGTGAATATAGGCCCGGCTGACCTGATTGCTACTCATTCAACAATTCTGCCATCCCAGAAATCAGTCTCGTGAGCTTTGGCTGCACTCCCTCTATGGCAAGTATATTCTTTATTAGATAAGGAGATCAAAACTGCACATTAGGGTTAGGGTTAGGGCTATGTATATTTCAGTAAGACATCCATTCTCCTGCACTCAAGTCCTCTTGAAATGAAGGCCAATATACCATTTGTCTTCCTGGCTGTGGGCTGTACCTGCATACTTGCTCTCAGTGAATGGTGTATAAGGACACTTTGTTGACGTTGTCTAATCCTGCTGGTATTTCTAAGTAGAATTACTACCTGTCTACCCATCCTGCTGCCTTTGTCGTCTTGCAGACTTTCAAAATCTTTATTACAAATTGCCATGTCTTTAATTGGTGACATCCAATGTTGTCCTTCAATACCTAATTTCAGATAATGTAGATGTATTGTAGATAAGATTACCCCTGTGCAACATCTCAGCTTCCATCAGAGAAACTGCCTTCCACCCCTACCCTGTCCTTTCCATTCTGCAACCATCTCTTGACCCATATAAAGAGGAAAGTGAAGACATTCCTTCATGTAGCACCTTAAATATGCCCTCAGAATGGCTCACTGCGTTTTACAACCAATGAAATACTTTTGAAATGGGGTCGCTGTTGTGATGTAGGAAATGCAACATCCAATTCATGCACAGCAAGCTCCCACAAACAGCAAGGCAATAATAACTTGTTTACTGATTCTGATTAAGGATAAATATTGCTTAGGACATCGTCATATTCCCGTTAATTTTCTCATTCATTCTCAGGATGAGGGTGTGACTATTTATTGGCCAAACTGTTTGATGCAGTTGAGTGGTTTGCCGGGCCACTTCAGGGTCCATTTGGTATTATTAATTGTTCAGGCCTCTGGATTTCTCATTCAATAATGTAATCATCCCATTACCATAAAAAAATATTACTGTAACCACTGGGCATTATCTTTTCCATATGTCTCTTGTGTGATAGCTTTTGGAATCATTTCTGTAGATATAGATATATATGCACTGTATTTCCTTCATCGATGCTCTGTTTATTTATTCAAAAGAATCGTATTAAGCAGCATTAGGGTTAGGGTTAGGGCTATGTACATTTCAGTAACACTGGCTTCCAGACATTCCTGCTGACTAACTCTGAATAGCTAATGTTTGTTTCTCCCAGTGATTACATACAGCCTCACACAACTCTGGCACCTTGCCAAGAACTGAAGGACAACCGAGTAGTCCACAATTTCTTTGCTTTCTTGAAGAAGGGAATCATTTTGTTACTTCTCCTCACACTTTGTTTTCCCTTCTATGGAAGGTTTTGGAGGTTATAGTTAGAGCCTTTGCTATTTTCTCCCTAGCGTCTCCCAGGATTCTTAGCTACAAACTGTCAAACCCTGACTATTTTTTCACCTGAACTTTGGTTGGTTTTACTGCTGTTGTGTCATTTTGAATAATAACCACGACGGACAGTAATATCCCAATATTTACCTCCTCTGTAAAAACTGAGGCAGGCTACTGATTTAATATTGCTGGCATTCAATCACTGTCCTGGACCAGCAAACCTCCTACATCTTTTACCAGCCCTGCCACTAATTTAACTATCTTTGGATTACTTATTTGCCAGTAGTATATGTCGCGCTCATTTTATTGTATTCCCTCGCGCTTTGTAATCTTACTTTTTTGGGAACTTTTTTGTGTTCATCATATTTTCTTGAACGGGTTTGGGTGAAATCCTTTATTCATTCCTGGGACATGACTATCACTGGCTGGCCAGCCAGCATTTATTGCCCATCCCTAATTGCCCTTGAACTGAGTGTTGGCTCTGCCATTTCAGAGGGCAGTTAAGAGTCAACCACATTGCTGTGGCTCTGGAGTCACATGTAGACCAGACCAAGTAAAGACGGTAGATTTCCTTCCCTAAAGGACATTAGTGAACCAGATGGGTTTTTACAACAATCGACAATGGTTTCATGGTCATCAGTAGATTCTTAATTCCAGATTTTAAAAAATTGAATTCAAGTTCCACCATCTGCCATGGCGAGATTCAAATCCGGGTCCCCAGAACATTAGCTGAGTTTCTGGATTAATAGTATAGTATAGTGATAATACCACTAGGCCATCACCTCCCCACATAAATGATGGCTTTAGACCTGTGCTCCACCACTGGGTTTTTTTGGCTCATATCTGGTCTGTTGTAGACTCATTTATAGAGATTGATCACTTTGATTTGTCAACAATGGCAACAGTATCACTTTATCTGCTTGTGAGGGGTCTAAACAGAGTAGATAGAGACAAACTGTTCCCATTGGCGGCAGGGTTGAGAACTAGAGAACATCAATACAAGTGATTGGCAAAAAAACCAAAGGCAACATGAGGAAAGAAGCTTTTTCCACAGCGAGTAGTTAGGATCTGGAATGTGCTGCCTGAGTGTCGATCCAGGTTCAAATCATTGTTTTCAACTGAACTGGATAAGCACCTGAAGGGGAAAGGGCAGGGGGGTGCTAGCTGAGTCACTCGAGGTACAGTGGGCTGAATGGCCTCATTCTGTGCTTATTCTATGATCTATGATCTTTGTTCTGCCATGCAACCACCAGGATGGTGGAAAGTGAATTAGATGGATCTCGGTTTTTTATTATTGAACAATTCCTATGTTCCTATTTCATTTATTAACTACTCTGTAAGCACTACTTTAATTTTGTTTCATATTTTCTTCCAATCTCTTTATTCAGCAAAGGAACCCCAGTCTTCAATAAATTCTTCCCTTTCTTTACTCAAATGTATCTGTTCCTTACCTTTCCACCTCCTTTTACAATATTTCCTATCAGCTTTCAGTTATTATTCGGTATCTTTCTGAATGCTGCATTGACTAAGGAACCCCAACAGAGCCATAGAACCATAGAAAATCCTGTGTCCTTACATCTAATCTCCTCCCTTGTGTGTCTAATGTTGAGATTGCAACCTCTTTCCTTTTATTAGAAATGACGTGTATTTATTGTCTCCATTTTTCATAAAACTGTTTTGAACAATTCTATAAATTGAGTGTGATAGGTTGGAGAAACTGCTGGTGTGTGTGAGAAAGTGGGTGGAGCGGGGAAAGAGTTCAGCCTTTCCATCAGCTGATAGGAATGACAATGACAACATCCAGAGCTCTTTCACCACCCCAGCGATTCGTGAAGATGGCAACTCCCCATGTGTTATTAGTGGGAATAGATGGTTATAAGTGTGACATATGTTTGCCTATTTTACTTATTGCACATTCACTACTTTACAGGAGATCATGCACCAAATGTAATCCATCAATTTGGTTACATTGCTGACAATTAAAATTATTTATATGTGGGATTACAAACATGTAGAAATAGGAGCAGAAATAGGCCGCTTGGGTCCTCAGGCCTGTTTATTGGATTAGAACAGGGATTAGTGCATACAGCATACAGCACTTCAGGACAACATTTTAGACTTGAAATAATGAACATCATAAAACGCTCCGCAATGATTCACAGAAATGTGAATCAAACACAGTTTGATACAAAACAATATTGGGAGGGGGCTGAAGGGTGGATCAGTAAATTTGCTGATGACACCAAGATTGGTGGAGTAGTGGATGAGGTGGAGGGCTGTTGTAGGCTGCAAAGAGACATCGATAGGATGCAAAGCTGGGCTGAAAAGTGGCAAATGGGGTTTAACCCTGATAAATGTGAGGTGATTGATTTTGGTAGGACTAATTTAAATGTGGATTACAGGGTCAAAGGTAGGGTTCTGAAGACTGTGGAGGAACAGAGAGATCTTGGGGTCCATATCCACAGACCTCTGAAGGTTGCCACTCAAGTGGATAGAGCTGTGAAGAAGGCCTATAGTGTGTTAGCTTTTATTAACAACGGGTTGGAGTTTAAGAGCCGTGCGGTTATGCTGCAACTGTGCAGGACCTTGGTGAGACCACATTTGGAATATTGTGTGCAGTTCTGGTCACCTCACTATAAGAAGGATGTGGAAGCGCTGGAAAAGAGTGCAGAGGAGATTTACCAGGATGCTGCCTGGTTTGGAGGGTAGGTCTTATGAGGAAAGGTTGAGGGAGCTAGGGCTGTTCTCTCTGGAGCGGAGGATGTTGAGGGGAGACTTGATAGAGGTTTATAAAATGATGAAGGGGATAGATAGAGTGAACGTTCAAAGATGTTCTTGGGTGGATGGAGCTATTACAAGGGGGCATAACTATAGGGTTCATGGTGGGAGATATAGGAAGGATGTCCGAGGTAGGTTCTTTACTTAGAGAGTGGTTGGGGTGTGGAATGGACTGCCTGCAGTGATAGTGGAGTCAGACACTTTAGGAACATTTAAGCAGTTATTGGATAGGTACATGGAGCACACCAGGATGATAGGGAGTGGGATAGCTTGATCTTGGTTTCAGATAAAGCTCGGCACAACATCGTGGGCCGAAGGGCCTGTTCTGTGCTGTACTGTTCTATGTTCTATAATAGGACAGCAGCTTGGCTAAAGAGTTATGTTGTAAGTAACATCTTGTTGGTTGAGAGAATTCAGAGTAGATGCTGAGCTTGGGCTCAAATATGACACCAAGATTGCGAACAGTCTGGTTCAACCTCACAGTGGCCAGGAAGTGGACTGGGGAATGAAGTTAGTGGAGGAACCAAAAACAAATCTAACTGGAGGAATTTTCTGGGTGTTGGACAAGTGCAACAAATCAGAGGTAGTGGAAGGGTCAAGGGAGGCGGTGGGGAGGTAAACCTGGGCATTGGGGAGGTAGAGTTGGGTTTAGTCAATGTATTTACGGAAACTGGTGCTGTGTTTATTAATGATGATGCTGAGAAATAGCATATAGATAAGAAATAGTAAGGGGGCAAGACAGATCATTGAGGGATACCAGTGTTAACAGTTTGGAAATGTGAAGAGAAACTTTTCTATCTGATGGCTTTGAATACAAACTCAGTAAAGCAAAAAAATTTTAAAAACTTGAACATACTGCAAAAACTAGTGCACAGAGATCAGAAATGACCTATTTTTATCTCAGGTTCTATTATTAGAACAGGGAACATTAACATTTAATATATTAACATTTTTTTACAGAAGACATTTCTGAAGAGTTTTTTTTAAATTGTATTATACCAGCTTTTTCAGTCACTGTTAATAAGTAATGCCCTGACCTGCTGATCAGCTTTATTAGGAGACAAATCCATGAACAATCATGGAAAATAAACAAACTTTTGTTGTTGGCTTCAAGCCAAGATAATTGTTTCTCATTTCTGGGATGTAAATGTCGTTGACAATTAGGGCCTGCACTTTTTGCCCATCTCTAATTGCCCTGAGGGAGATGGTGGCGTTTGGACAGGGGAGAGAAGCAAATTAAATGCCTTTATTTTTTTCTTGTCTCCTGCCCATAAACAGAAGTGTTTTAATTTTTGAAATAGGCTGTGGCATGTTTCCTCAATCCCTCTGTTTGTGAAGTCAATTTTAAAGTGACTCACAGTAAACTGTGTTTAAGGTTAAATCAGAGTATTGTTGATTCATACATTCAAACCTGGGGGATAGTCATCGCAACTGTATACACGCGCACACACACACACACACAAGAAGGAGCTAGGAAAGCAAAGAATTTTACAACTAGGAATAACTTAGAACAAAAAAAACAAAAAAAGGAATATTAATTCAAATGTATGTTAGAGTCCAGACGGGTTCCTTCACATTGGAGTAAAAATTCAGATGGTTCAGCTTGCTGAAAGCAGAGGTTGCTGAATTCCTTTAAAGTTGGTGATGATGCAGCCAGATGATGTTGGTATACAGATTCTTGATCTGCTCTACAAGCAATGGCAGGAATCTTCCAGGGAACCAGGACTTAAGGAAGTTTAGACTTAAGGCAGGATTTGTTGTCAGCCTGGAGTCCTGCTTTGATGTTTGAAGGCTGGATCTTAACAGCGGACTCCACTGGGAGCCCAGGAATGCATTTTCCAAAATCCAAAGAAGTTTTACCATTTGGTGTGGCACATTGATGAATCAGATTAACAATCAATTTCTATGTCTCTGGTCAAAATCCATTAGTCACCTTAGGAGATAGATGGTGGCTATTAGCTCCTCAGCAGGTACAATGAGTTTCAATGGCACTCTCTTTCTTTACCATCTGCCTCTCCATTATTTAATTGATTGTAATGGGTCCACACAATGATAGATGTAAGGTTCCAGAAGGATGATAGTTGAGCAGAGTCCTGTACTTACTATTGGAAGATTCCAGAATTGTAGCCAACTTGCAAATCATGTGACCTGTAGCAGCCCTGTTTTTGATCCAGCAAAGTCCATTTTTAAAGAAGCAGAGAGTAAGGTTTGATGTGAACAGTTTTTGATCTCTTTCATGTCTTATGAACAGGGCAGTGGTCCTGTTCTTGAACCACTGATTTCGACCCAACAACAGTGAAGAAACAGTGATATAGTTCTAAGTCAGGATGGTGCGTGACTTGGAGGGGAGCTTTTAGTGATGTTCCCGTGCATCTACTGCTCTTGTCCTTCTGGTAGGAGTCATGAATTTGCAAGGAGCTTTGTCGAGTTGCTGCAGTGCATCCTGTAGATGGTCCTCAGTGTTATCATTATGCTATAATGGTGGAGGCAGTAAATGTTAAAGATGGTGGATGTGATGCAGATTCAGTGAGCTAATTTTTCCTGGATGGTGTCGAGATTATTCAGTGTTGTTGGAGCTGTATTCATCCAGGCAAGTGGAAATCATTCCATCATTGCCTGACTTGTGACTTGTAGATGGTGGACAGGCTTTGGGGAGTCACGATGTGAGTTATTCCCTGCAGAATTCTCAGCTTCTGATCTGGTCTTGTATTTACATGGCTTGTGCAGTTCAGTGATGGTAATGCCATTCAATGTCAAGGGTAGATGGTTAGATTCTCTCATTTTGGAGATGATGATTGCCTGGCACTTGTATGGCATGAATGTTATTTGGCGCTTATCAATCTCAGTCCATTTTGCTCATGTCTTGCTGTACATGGAGACAGACTACTTCAGTATCTGAGGAGTCGCAAATGGTGCTAAACATCATACAATCATCAGCGAATAACCCCATTTCTGACCTTATGATGGAGGGACAGTCATTGACAAAGCAGATGAAGATGGTTGGGCCTTGAACACTATCCTGAGAAGCTCTTGCAGTGGTGTCCTGGAACTCTCATATTATGGATTCTCTGTTGAATATTATCAAGCTGACACATTTGGTATGTAGCAAGCCAATCTACTGCGTTACAGAGTAATATAATGAGGGTTCACACATGTCCATTTCATGAGCTCCTGATATCAATCTTATAAAGTTTATTTATTAGTCACAAGTAGGCTTACATTCACACTGCAATGAAGTTACTATGAAAATCCCCTAATCGCCACACTCTGGAGCCTGTTCAGGTACACCAATTCACCTAATCTTTGGACTGTGGGAGGAAACAGGTGCACCTGGAGGAAACCCATGCAGACACAGGGAGAATGTGCAAACTCCACACAGTGACCCAAGCCGGAAATTGAACCTGGGTCCCTGGCACTGTGAGGCAGCAGCGCTAACCACTGTGCCATCATGCCACCCAATTATCAATTATATCTTAAAATATCAATTACAAATATCAATTTGTATCTTGAATCCATCGATCTGTTTCATCCCTTAATCCTTAAAACCTTTACCTCACAAAAATCAGTCTCAGTTTTGGAAATTTCTATTGATCCCAGACTCAATAGCTCGTTGAGAAAAGCACTCTAGATTTGTACCACCATTTGTAGGAAGAATTGCTTCCTGTTTAACCTCCTAACTCTGGTTCTCTCTTTATTCTGGACTCCTCCAACCAGAGGAAATTGTTTCTCACTATCTGCCCTATGAAATTCTTTAATCATCTTTAAACACCACAATTAAATTGCCCTTTAATCTCCCACACTCCTGGAAGTATAAACTTCACCTGTCTCATGACTCCATGTAATTTAACCTTTTTATCCATCGTATTAATCTGTTATGCTTCTGTACTAGACACTCAAATATTTGATCTGACTAGGGACTAATAACTTTAAAGTTTGAGATTCATGACATTTGCTAAGGTAATAAAGCCATAAGATTCCATGGGTTTTGAACAAACAAAAATAAACTTTACTATGCAATACCAGAAAGGTAAAACAATGAATAATATCTAACTTATGCTCCAAGTTAGATATTATGGGATATTCGTAGTTTATATGGGATCTCTGCAAACTAACAAGAAAACTGTGATCAAGCACACCATAATGCATAATAAATGGTAAATGTGACCAAGACAGATTCCACGGATTTCACCGCAGCCCACTTAGACATGAGTGAACAGTGAGTCAATCAATCTCGTTGAAACTCTGTCGCTCTCGCAAGAGATTCCAGAATTCATCTTCAAAGATCTCATCTTGGAATTCTCTCCAAAAGTCATCCCGCTAAGAAAGCCTCAACAACGACCTACCTCACAGCATTTGAATCTTGGCTCCCAAGAATCCATTCCCCTAGATTCCTGAGTCTGCACTCCAGCACTAACTCACGAGCACAACATCAGCTCTTTGGCCATGGTGAGCAGAATACTCCTGATCCAAAGGGATAAGGAGTATACGGAAGGTCCTTTACCCCAACACCCCACAGCACGGAGTCACCAATCTTCTGTGCCTTCTTCAATCTCCTGAGATTCTCCTGAGCTCAACACTTAGTCTGCCAACTGCAGCCCTTTTACTCCTGGAAGCTTCTTTCCCCTCCAACTTGGATTTTCAAGTTTTCTGATGACACCACCACAGAGGGTCGAATCTCAAACAATGATGGGTACAGGTATGAAGTAGAGAATCTGGTGAACTGGTCCGGTGACAATAATCTCTCCCTCAATGTCAACAAAACAAATGAGAATGTCATCGACTTCAGGAAGCGTAGAGGAGAACATGCCCTTGTCTACATCAACAGGGATGAAGTGGAAAGGGTCAAGAGCTTCAGGTTTTTAAGATGTCTAGATCACCAACAACCTGTCCTGGTCCCCCCATGCCGACACTATAGTTAAGAAAGCCCACCCATGTCTCTACTTTCTCAGAAGACTAAGGAAATTTGGCATGTCAGCTACGACTCTCAACAATTTTTACAGATGCACCATAGAAAGCATTCCTTCTGGCTGTATCACAGCTTGGTATGGCTCCTGCTCTGCCCAAGACTGCAAGAAACTACAAAAGCTCGTGAATGTAGCCCAATCCATCACGCAAATCAGCCTCCCATCCATTGACTCTGTCTACACTTCCCTTGCCTTAGCAAAGCAGCCAGCATAATTAAGGACCCCACGCAACCTGGACATTCTTCCACCTTCTTCTGTCGGGTAAAAGAAACAAAAGTCTGAGGCCACGTACCAACCAACTCAAGAACAGCTTCTTCCCTGCTGCCGTCAGACTTTTGAATGGATCTACCTTGCATTAAGTTGATCTTTCTCTACACCCTAGCTATAAATGTAACACTACGTTCTGCACTCTCTTGTTTCCTTCTCTATGAACAGTATGCTTTGTATAGCGTGCAAGAAACAATACTTTTCACTGTATGTTAATACATGTGACAATAATAAATCAAATCAAATCAAATTATTTGCTCCTCTCTTTCTTTTTTCTTAATTGGGACCTCTCCATGTCCACAGTCCTCCATGTGACACCCCTTTTGGGACCTCTCAATGTCACCTGTCTGGGACTTCTCTTTTGTGACCTCTAACTTTCTCTCTCCCTGTCTCCAATCTGGGACTTCTCTTCTGGGACCTCTGACTGTCTCTCCTGGGACCTCTGACTGTCTCTCTCACTGTCTGCAGTTCAGGACTCCTCTTTTGGGACCTCTCCCTGTCCCCTCTCCCTGGAACTCTTCTCAATGGTGGTGCCCCATTCCCAGTCACATGACCTGGTTTTCCCACCATTTTCTTTTTTCTCTTTGCACAGGATCACTGGGTCTGTCCTTGGCCCAAAGAACTTCAAAATGCCAGTCTGTGCATATGCGCAGATTTCCCGACCTCTGTCGGGACTTGGAGTTCACAACCTGAGCCCGACGTTAAGGTAAGTTTAGAGAATCTAGGATGCATCTCCTCCAAGGTTAATATCTCTTGCAAAGACTCTGATGGTGTTCAAAAGTTACCACTTTGTCCAAGTGTTTGGTCATCTGCCTTAATATTTCTTTGTGATAGAATGTTAAATTTTGTTTGATAATTCTGGAACTGTTTTATTGATGTAAGTTGGTGTGCTTGAGGTGTGATGCAGCATTCCAGATGGGATCGGAACTTTATATAACATAATATACAGCAGAAATAGATTGGGTTGTTAAGCAGTTCTTTTCCTGGAGAATTGTGAACACCTGGAATGTCTTGTTGGTTAATGTAATGTCTTGGCCACCGTGTCATCTTCTGGGATAGGCAAGCACAACAAGGAAAAACCCAGAGCTTGTGAGGGAAAATATTCTGAAAAACCCCTCTCCGACCCCCTCAGAATATTGAAAATAATCCAGGAAATCACATGGACATCTATAGGATGTAATCTCTACTCATTCAGGAACCTGTCCAGTTCCCTCTTGATATTTGAACTTAAAAAATGAAGTTGTGATGAGCAATCATTGCCAGCAATTGAAAAAATTGCTTACATCATTTTATTGGGGAAAGAACCTTCTGGAGTGAGGCACCTCTCGCTACATACACCACAGAGTTTAACCTTGCCCTTCAGTTTGAATATCATTCGTTCCATTACTAGCTGGAAGTATGATAACGGTAATGACAGTGGAGGTTCTGGGACCCCCATGAATGATGGGGCCAACAGCCTATCTCCTTAACCAACAGGATTTAAAGATAGGGAAAGAAACAAAAGAAAGATGGAGGAGGAAAAAAAGTGAATTAGAGTCAGGGTCGAGGATATAAAAGATTGGATGAAGAGGGAGAGTAAAATAGAGACAGAAAGAAGTATATTATTATTTGATTTATTAGTTTATTTATTAGTCACAAGTGGACTTACATTAACACTGCAATGAAGTTACTGTGAAAATCCCCTAGTTGCCACACTCCGGCACCTGTTCGGGTACACAGGGAGAATTTAGCATGGCCAATCCAGCTAACCAGCACATCTTTCGGACTTTGGGAGGACACCCAAAGGAAGCCCATGTAGACACGGGGAGAACGTGCAGACTCCGCACAGACAATGACCCAAGCCGGGAATCGAACCCGGGTCCCTGGTGCTGTGAGGCAGCAGTGCTAACCACTGCAGAAAGGGCAGTTAATGTGTAAATCTAACAAATTAAAAAATAATGGGAGGCTGAGGATGAAATGTGGGGTTTATGCAAAGGAAACTGGGGTGGATTAGGGAGACAGTGGCATAGTGGTCACCAGTTCAAATCTCACCACGGCGGTTGGGGCAATTTACATTCAGTCAATAATCTGGAATTGAAAAGCTCGTCTCAGTAATAGTGACCAAGAAACCATTGTTGTAATCTGCAGTCCTTACCTGGTCTGGCCTGCACGTGACTCCAGACCCACAGCAGTGTAATTGGCTCTTAACTGCCTCCTGAAACGGTGTAGCAAGCCACTTAGTTCGAGGACAATTAGGGATGGGCAACAAGCCCTGTCCTTGCCAGTGACACCTACCTTCCATGAAAGAATAAATTTTAAAAAACTTCAGGAGACTCGCAATTCATGACATCCCTGAACTTGCTGTATAATTTGCCCATTTAAACGGTGCGTGTTGTGAACACGCTATTGTTTCTCCAGCAAGACCTGACTTTTTCTTTTAAGTGCATTGTTGAGTGATTAAGGATATTCCAAAGGGATAGAATTATATGTGAGGGCGGCACGTTGGCACAGAGGTTAGCACTGCTGCCTCACAGCACCAGGGACCTGGGTTCGAATCCTCTCGTCGTCACATTCCAGGCGCCGGAATGTGGCAACTAGGAGAATTTCACAGTAACTTCATTGCAGAGTTAATGTAAGCCTACTTGTGACTAATAAATAAACTTTACATGTGAGGATGTTTTTCTATTATTTGTTTAAAATACTGGTCAGACTACACCAACAGGAAGATTCTTCCCTTTAAACTCACCTTTCTTCTATCTTCCCGTCCAGAAGGATGTCCATTTTAGCTGCTAACACTCCTGCTGATTGGTCAACATGACAGAATGAGTAACTCGCTGATGCCTCGGGCTGCTTGCTGCTCTCAGGGTTTTATAGACTGAAGAAAAATTTCATTGTGTTCTCCAAGGTAAGTTTAAAAAATTTTTTTTCAACTCTTCATATCTGTTTTTTCACATTAAAATGATTCTCCAATAAACAGAAACAACTGGAAAGTCAAAGTATGTCTGAGAAGGAAAAAACATTTAATATCTCATATATTCAATTGTATTTTCAGCCCTTGATTCAGAAGTTTATCCCACTCCAGAGATTTGAGTACAATAATTTAGCTAACCTCAGTGCAGTACTGAAGGTTGTGCTGCTGTGTCAGAGATTCCATTTTCAGATGAGACATTAAACCGTTAGGTGGATGTAAAGGATCCCATGCCACTATTTTGAAGAAGAGCAGGGGACCTCTCCTGGTTTCCTGGCCAATATTTATCTCACAATCAGTGTCACTGAACACAGATTATCTGGTCTTTATCGTATTGCTGTGTATGGAATCTTGCTGTGTGCAAATTAGCCAATGTGTTTCCTACCTTACAACAAGGATTAGACTTCAAAAGTTCTTAATAAGCTTTAAGGTGATTTGGGATGTCCTGAGATCATGAAAAGTGCCGAGTTAGAGACAAAATTGGTGGAAACACTCAACAGATCAGGCAATGTCCATGGAATGAACATGGTGGAGAAAGACTTGCATTTCAATCTTGTTCACAACATCATGACATCCCAAGCACTTTACAGCCAATGAAGCACTTATGAAGTATTGTCGCTGCTGTAATGTAGGGTTAATGTTGATTATAACGCTGATGACTTTACAGTTCCGAAGAAAGGTCGTGGATCTAAAGCATTAACCTTCCTTTCTCTTTCTACAGATGCTGCCTGACGTACTGAAATTTACCCACCATTTTCTGATTTAATTTCATTTACATTAATCTATTCAGGAGGTTGCTATCTTCCATAACAATGTAAATCCATCACCTGTACCATCAGGCCCCTGAATGTGTCTTTAGCACTCAGCATAAAACAAAAAGAACTGAACTGGGGCAAGTTAAAGGCAATTCTGATGAAAGATCAGTGACCTGAAAGATTAGAAGAGAATCTAGAACTAAGGATCTCTATTTAGAAATAGGGGGTTGCTCATTTAAGACAGAGGTGAGAGAAATGTTGTCTCTCAGAGGCTTATGAGTCTTTGGAACTCTCTTGCTCAAAAGGCAGTGGCAGCAGAGTGTTTGAATATGTTTTAAGGCAGAGATAGATAGATTCTTGATAAATAAGGGAGTGAAAGGGTAGACGGACGATTACAGTCAGATCAGCCATGATGTTATTGAATAGCAGCACGGGCTCAAGGGGCCGAATAGTCTACTCCTGCTCCTAATTCACATGTTCATATGTTAATTCTTTCTCTCTCCACAGATGCTGCCTGACTTGCTGAGCCTTTCCAACATTTTCTGTTCTGACTTCAGAAAGTTAAAGGAGTTTACTTATTGAAAATGCTGTGTGACTGCCGCAAAACAAAACTTTATGGTGGTGAATCTAGTGTTTTCATGTGACCTTGATTTACAAAGTAGCACAGAGTTAGCGCTTTGTGAATTTATGAGGCACTTGTGAGCTTTCGGAAGTCATGCAGTATAATGAGAGCATCACTTGTACACCCTCCCACATTAATACAATACTGACTCACAGAGTGTGAAGCTCTAACAAATGTAATCAGAAAATAAATGAGGTTTAATGTTAAGAGCATAAGACCATAAGACATAGGAGCAGAATTAGGCCACTCGGCCCATCAAGTCTGCTCCGCTATTCAATCATAGCTGATATTTTTCTCATCCCCATTCTCCTGCCTTTTCCCCCTAACCCTTGACCCCCCTTATTAATCAAGAACCTATCTATCTCTGTCATAAAGACATTCAATGACCTGCCTCCACAGCCTTCTGTGGCAAAACGTTCCACAGATTCACCACTCTCTGGCTGAAGAAATTCTTCCTCATCTCTGTTTTAAAGGATCATCCCTTTAGCCTGAGGTTGTGCCCTCTGGTTCTAGTTTTTCCTACTAGTGAAAACATCCTCTCCACATCTACTCTATCCAGGCCTCACAGTATCCTGTAAGTCTCAATAAGATACCCCCTCATCCTTCTAAATTCCAATGAGTACAGACCCAGAATCCTCAACTGTTCCTCATATGACAAGCTCTTCATTCCAGGGATCATTCTTGTGAACCTCCTCTGGACCCTTTCCAAGGCCAGCACATCCTTCCTTAGGTATGGGGCCCAAAACTGCTCACAATACTCCAAATGGGGTCTGACCAGAGCCTTATACAGCCACAGAAGTACATCCCTACTCTTGTATTCTAGCCCTGTCGACATGAATGCTAACATTGCATTTGCCTTCCTAACAGCCGACTGAACTTGTACGTTAACCTTAAGAGAATCTTGAACGATGACTCCCAAGTCCCTTTGTGTTTCTGATTTCCTAAGCATTTTCCCATTTAGAAAATAGTCTATGCCTCCATTCCTCCTTCTAAAGTGCATAACCTCACACTTTTCCACATTGTATTCCATCAGACCCTTCTTTGCCCACTCTCCTAACCTGTCCAAGGCCTTCTGCAGCCCCCCTGCTTCCTCAATACTACCTGTCTCTTACATATCTTTGTATCATCTGCAAACTTGGCAACAGTGCCTTCAGTTCCTTCCTCCAAATCGTTAATGTATGTTGTGAAAAGCTGTAACTCAACTTTAAAAAACAGAATTAGACAATGTGTGGGGGAGAGGTGTGGGGGTGTGGGCAGAGATTGTGAGGGGGTTTGGAAATGAGCAGGCTAATTTTTATACAAGAACACAAGAAATAGAAGCAGGAATAGGCCATCAGGCCCTTCAAGCCTGCCCCACCATTCAATATGATCATGGCTGATCTATGCCGGCCTCAACTCCTTTCCTGTGCCATTTCCCCATAGCCCTCTATTCCTCGATCTATCAAATATCTCTTCACCTCCACTTTAAATATTTCTAATGATTCAGCCTCCACCACCCTTTGGGACAGAGAATCCAGAGATTCACCACCCTCTGCGAGAAGAAATTTCAACACATCTCAGTTTTAAATGACTGGCCCTTTATCTTGTATCTATGTTCCCTTGTTCGAAACTCTCCTACTAGTGAAAACATCTCACCATCTGCTCTGTCAAGCCCCCTCAGGATCTTATATGTTGAATAAGCTCACCCCTCACACTTTTAAGCTCTAAGGAATATAGACTCAGACTATTTAGTCTCTCTTGGTAAGGCAACCCTCTCATCCCAGGAATTAGCCTGGTGAATCTCCTTTGGACTGCCTCCAATGTTACTATATCCTTTTAAAGGTAAGGGGACCGCAAATTTGGAAACCTTACATTCTGTTCCTTCCTCTAGGTCATTAATGTAAATAGTGAACAATTGCAGGCCAGGAACACATCCCTGTGGTACTTCACTAGTTACATCTTTCCACTCTGACAAGGACCCAATTATTCCAATTCTCTGTTTTCTGTGTTACAGCTAGTTTTCAATCCATGCTAACACACTTCCTCCAATTCCATGGGCTTTTATTTCATGCACAAGTTTCTTATGTGGTACCTTGTCAAATGTCTTTTAGAAATCTAAATACATTACAACTATAGGTTCCCCTTTATCCACTCTCCCTGTTACACCCTCAATGAATTTGAGCAAATTTGTCAAACATGATTTGGAATGTGCTGGTCCTGAATCCCGATCAACTTACACTTGAAAGCCTCCCACATGCCAGATGTTGATTTGCCCTCAAACATCTGCCCCCAATCTACATTCTTCTGTTCCTGTCTAATATTCTTATAATTAGCCTTCCCCTAATTTAGCACCTTAGCTTGAGGACTACACTTATCTTTATCCATCAGTACCTTAAAGCTTACTGAATTGTGGTCACTGTTCCCGAACTGCTCCCCTACTGAAACATCGACCACCTGGCCGGGCTCATTCCCCAATACCAGGTTCAATATGGTTCCCTTCCCTAGTTGGACTATCTACATACTGTTTCAAGAAGCCCTCCTGGATGCTCCTTACAAACTCTGCCCCATCCACGCCCCTAGCACTAAGTGAGTCCCAGTCAATTTGGGGAAGTTAAAATCTCCCACCACAACAACCCTGTTACTTTTACACCTTGCCAAAATCTGCCTACATATCTGTTCCTCTATCTCCCACTGGCTGTTGGGTGGCCTATAGTAAACCCCCAACATTGTGATTACACCCTTCCTATTCCTGAGCTCTACCCATATTGCCTCGCTGTATGAGCCCTCCGAGGTGTCCTCCCGCAGTATAGCAGTGATATTCTCCTTAACCAGTAGTGCAACTCCCCCACCTATTTTATATCCCCCTCTATCCCGCCTGAAATATCTATATCCTGGAACGTTAAGCTACCAATCCTATCCTTCTCTTAGCCAAGTCTCTGTAATAGCAACAACATCATAATTCCAAGTACTAATCCAAGCTCTAAGTTCATCTGCCTTACCTGTTACACTTCTCGCATTGAAACAAATGCACTTCAGTCCACCAAACCCTCTTTGATTAGCAACCACACCCTGCCTGCTCTTTCTCTGAATCTTACTGGCCCTAATCTCCAGTTCCCCTTCAGTTAATTCACCTTTGTTTTGGTTCCCATCCCCCTGCCAAACTAGTTTAAATTCTCCCGTGTGACACCAGCAAACCTCCCGGCCAGAATATTTATACCCCTCCAGTTTAGATGCAACCCGTCATTCTTGTACAGATCCCACCTGCCCCGGAAAAGAAGCCAATGGTCCAGATATCTAAAACCCTTCCTCCTACACCAGCTGTACTATCTTCCTATTTCCAGCCTCACTGGCACATGGCACAGGGAGTAATCCTGAGATTACAACCCTAGAGGTCCTGCTTTTTAACTTTCTACCTAACTCCCTAAACTGCTGCTGCAGGACCTCATCACTCTTCCTGCCTATGTCGTTAGTACCAATATGTACCACGACCTCTTGCTGTTCACCCTCTCCCTTCAGAATGCTTTCTGTCCGTTCAGAGACATCCTGGACCCTGGCACCAGGGAGGCAACATACCATCCCGGAGTCTCTTTCACATCCACAGGAGCGCCTATCTGCACCCCTCACTATAGAGTCCCCTCTAACTATTGCTCTTGTGCTCTTTGTCCCTCCCTGCTTAACAACAGAGCCAGCCATGGTGCCACTGCTCTGGTTGTTGCTGCTGTTATCCCCTGATGGGCCATCCCTCCCAACAGTATCCAAAACAGTATACTTGTTAGAGAGGGGGACGATCACAGGGGATTCCTGCACTGACTGCCTGCCCCTTCTCGCGGTCACCCATCCATCTGCCTACATCTTTGGTGTGACCACATCTCTAAAGCTCCTATCTATGACGCCTTCCGCCACCTTCATGCTCCTAAGTGCATCCAACTGCTGCTCCAACCTATCCATGCGGTCTGTAAGGAGCTGCAATTGGGTGCACGTCCTGCAGATGCAGTTGCCTGAAACGCTGGAAGCATCACGGATCTCCCACATCTCACAAGTGCAGCACTTAACCCCACTGACCGACATTTCGAGTACCAATTAAATGATTTAAGAAAATTTATAAAACTCTTCCCTTCACTTTCACCTTCTCACGGTGGCTTTTTTTGGTTAGAGGAGGGGGGAAGGAGGGAAACACTGATGTAGTGTTTTGGGCTTATCGCTCCTTGACATCAGATCTTCTGCTTTCCACTTCTTAGCAGATGTTGCTGGGCCAACTTCTCCCAGAATGGTCATGGAGGTCATGGAACCTTTACAGATTAAAGGGGAGAGGTGCTCGCTGTCTTGAGGCAAATCAGAGTGGATAAATCCCCAGGACCAGACAGGGTATTCCCACGGACCTTGAGGGAAGCTAGTGTTGAACTTGCAGGGGCCCTGGCAGACATATTTAAAATGTCAGTATTCACGGGGGAGGTGCCGGATGATTGGAGGGTGGCTCATGTTGTTCCGTTGTTTAAAAAAGGTTCCAAAAGAAATCCGGGAAATTATAGGCCAGTAAGTTTGACGTCGGTGGTGGGCAAGTTATTGGAAGGTGTGGTAAGGGATAGGATCTACAAATATTTGGATAGACAGGGACTTATTAGGGAGAGTCAACATGGCTTTGTGCGTGGTAGGTCATGTTTGACCAATCTATTAGAGTTTTTCGAGGAGGTTACCAGGAAAGTGGATGAAGGGAAGGCGGTGGATGTTGTCTACCTGGATTTCAGCAAGGCCTTTGACAAGGTCCCTCATGGGAGGTTAGTTAGGAAGGTTCAGTCGCTAGGTATACATGGGGAGGTAGTAAATTGGATTAGACACTGGCTCAATGGAAGAAGCCAGAGAGTGGTTGTGGAGGATTGCTTCTCTGAGTGGAGGCCTGTGACTAGTGGTGTGCCGCAGGGATCGGTGTTGGGTCCGTTGTTGTTTGTCATCTATATCAATGATCTGGATGATAATGTGGTAAATTGGATCAGCAAGTTTGCTGATGATACAAAGATTGGAGGTGTAGTGGACAGTGAGGAAGGTTTTCAAAGCTTGCAGGGGGATTTAGACCAACTAGAAAAATGGGCTGAAAAATGGCAAATGGAATTTAACGCAGACAAGTGTGAGATATTGCACATTGGAAGGACAAACCAAAGTAGAACGTACAGGGTAAATGGTAGGACTCTGAAGAGTGCAGTTGAACAGAGGGATCTGGGAATACAGGTACAGAATTCCCTAAAAGTGACGTCACAGGTGGATAGGGTCGTAAAGAGTGCCTTTGGTACATTGGCCTTTATAAATCGGAGTATCGAGTACAAAAGTTGGAGTGTTATGGTAAGGTTATATAAGGCATTGGTGAGGCCGAATTTGGAGTATTGTGTACAGTTTTGGTCACCTAGTTACAGGAAGGATGTAAATAAGGTTGAAAGAGTGCAGAGAAGGTTCACAAGGATGTTGCCGGGACTTGAGAAGCTGAGTTACAGAGAGAGATTGAATAGGTTGGGACTTTATTCCCTGGAGCGTAGAAGATTGAGGGGAGATTTGATAGAGGTGTATAAGATTTTGATGGGTATAGATAGAGTGAATGCAAGCAGGCTTTTTCCGCTGAGGCTAGGGGAGAAAAAAACCAGAGGGCATGGGTTAAGGGTGAAAGGAGAAAAGTTTAAAGGGAATATTAGGGGGGGCTTCTTCACGCAGAGAGAGGTGGGAGTGTGGAATGAGCTGCCGGATAAAGTGGTAAACTTTTAACATTTAAGAAAAACTTGGACAGGTTCATGGATGAGAGGGGTGTGGAGGGATATGGTCCAAGTGCAGGTCAGTGGGACTAGGCATAAAATGGTTCGGCACAGACAAGAAGGGCCAAAAGGCCTGTTTCTGAGCTGTAATTTTCTATGGTTCTATGGTTCTAATGCACCAGTGAAGTCACTACATGGATTTCAGTAAGGCCCTTGACAAGGCCCCTCATGGCAGACTGATACAGAAGGTGAAGTCGCATGGGATCAGAGGTGAGCTGGCAAGGTGGATACAGAACTGGCTCGATCACAGAGGACAGAAGGTAGCAGTGGAAGTGTGCGTTTCTGCATGGAGGGCTGTGACAAGTAGTGTTCCTCAGGGATTGTGACCTTTGCTGTTTGTTATATAAATGAATTGGAGGAAAATGTAACTTTTTTTATTCATTCATGGGACATGGCCAGCATTTATTGCCCATCCCTAGTTGCCCTTGAGAAGGTGTTGGTGAGCTGCCTTCTTGAATCGCTGCAGTCCATGTTCAGTGGTTTGACCCACAATCCCGTTAGGGAAGGAATTCCAGGATTTTGACCCAGCGACTGCGAAGGAACGGCAATATATTTCCATGTCAGGATGGTGCGTGACTTGGAGGGGACCTTGCAGATGGTGGTGTTCCCATTTATCTGCTTGTCCTTCTACATGGAGTTGGTCGTGGGTTTGGAAGGTGCTGTCTCAGGATCTTTGGTGAATTGCTGCAGTGCATCTTGTGGATAGTACACACTGCTGCTACTGAGCGTCGGTGGTGAAGGGATTGAATGTTTGTAGATGTGGTGCCAATCAAGCGGGCTGCTTTGTCCTGGATGGTGTCAAGCTTCTTGAGTGTTGTTGGAGCTGCACCCATCCAGGCAAGTGGGGAGTATTCCATTACACTCCTGACTTGTACCTTGTAGATGGTGGATCGGCTTTGGGGAGTCAGGAGGTGAGTTACTCACCGCAGTATTTCTAGCCTCTGACCTGCACTTGTAGCCACTGTGTTTATGTGGTGAGTCCAGTTGAGTTTCTGGTCAATGAGACGCTGGAAGCATCCCATGACTTGCTCCTTAAACAACAAGATGCATCATAAACAACAATACCATGCAATTAAATGGGCCAGATGGTGGCACAGTGGTTGGCACTGCTGCCTCACAGTGCCAGGGGCCTGGGTTCAATTCCCGGCTTGGGTCACTGTCTGTGCGGAGTCTGCACATTCTCCTCGTGTCTGCGTGGGTTTTCCTCCGGGTGCTCCAGTTTCCTCCCACAGTCCGAAAGACATGCTGCTTAGGTGCATTGGCCGTGCTAAATTCTCCCTCAGTGTACCCGAACAGGTGCCCGAGTGTGGCGAGGAAGGGATTTTCACAGTAACTTCATTGCAGTGTTAATGTAAGCTTACTTGTGACACTAATAAATAAACTTTAAAATTTTCACTATGTCAGCATAAGGTGTCGCCCAGACCATGTTTAAGTTTATCAAACATTTAACTACTTTCGGTCTTATCCCCGTAATTTTCTCGGAGTAGCAATCACCATTCCAGAAGGACTTATCGTGCTGGAATTTCAAAGCTCCTGTCTCATTCAACCTACAGGCCAGGTGAGAACGAGCAGTGAAGAGCGTCGCTGGCTGTAGCAGCGGGATGTAAATGGAGCGCAGTGAGGAAAAACACACCCCCTTTTTAAAACACAAGCTGCTGTAGAGCAGGTATTTTAAAGAGACATTTTGAAAGGGAGAAGGCAAGTGGGGGTGGGGATTCAGATATCAGAACGGGGCAGGTGGAGTCAGACCAGGAGATGGATCGAGGGTGGATTGGACCAGGGACAGAGTCAGATTGGGGGGATGGGATGAGTGGAATTGGGCCGGGTTCAGACCAACAGAGCTGCCCAGTGTCAGGTCAGGTTAAAATAGTTACTCAACTCACTCAAGAAAAGTTAGAAGTGTTTTTTTTCCTTTCTAACTCTTTCAGAGTAACTATGAGGGTAAAACTAACAGAATCATTGGAAGCTAGAGATTGAAATTGCTTTTTCGGATGGTTCCCAGCACAGCACAATTGTCCAAGGGAAGTTGGCTCCTCCAGACAATTGCAGGGTAAACTCTTACATGGGGACTTCCTAGAGGGATTCCCCAGCGCATTATTGGGATACCCCCCCCATCCCCCGAGATGCGACGCTCGGAAGTCAGGAAGTTATAGCCCGATATTTAACATTCACATCTTGACGCTTGATAAATTTAACTGTCATATTATGCAATTTGGCCTTGGCATAAAAAGCTAAATAACATCGTAAAAACATCATTAAAAAACTAAACCCTGCATTGTAGAAAATGAAAATACCTGGGTGTGAGCGCATTCCTTTGGGGCAAAGATTGAGTTTCCCTCTGTGATTGCATCTTGGAAGTTTGTGTGAGGTTAGTTTGCAGCGAGCATGTTACATCAATCCAGAATAAATCACCACCTGTCAGGAAAAGGAACAAATGGAGAATGTGCCTCTGACAAGTTGGGCACACAGTAGACATTGGCCACAGTCTACACGCTATGTTCCCTGATCTGACATAGATGCTGCAGGGTGCAAATTAATCAATGTCTCAGACATGTGTGAACACCAGCAAAATGTTTTTGTAGAAATAAAGGTCTCCATCCCCATGTTTGGATGGACTCTTTTTGATAATTCTGTGCTCTCTGTAACCGCCCCCCCCCCACCCCCACACTCTGTGCCTGCCCCCCCCCCCCCCCACACCCACCACAGTTTGTACAATGCTGGTGAGCTCTTTATGAATAAAAACCAAATAGAGCAGGGGATTGGGGTGAGTAGTGTAGGGGTGAAACTTGAATTAAGCAGGCAACATAGCCTCCATAGCCATGTTTACAACCCTGCCCAAATAAAATTTCAACGTAGAACCCTCCACTCTCCTGCCATCTTTAACCAATAAACATGGACTTTCTCACAGCTCTCAGTGAATCCAACATGCAGAAAGTTACAGAACAAACAATGACTTCAAGATATTACACAGTAATTACAGTACAGAAACAGGCCATTCAGCCCAACTGGTCCATGCCTGTGTTTATGCTCCAAATCCTTTTCATCCAACCCAAATACACCTGTTCCCTTCTACCTCAGCCTTCCTTTTAAATGTATTGATACTATTTGCCTCAACTACTTCTTGACTCTTTATAGGACTGAATTCCACATTCTCAACACTTTCAGGGCATGTTTTGCCTAATGGATTAGTTAGCAACTATCTACTACTTATGTTTTTGATTTATGGCCCCCAGTTTTGGACTCCACCACAAAGAACAAAGAACAAAGAACAGTACAGCACAGGAAACAGGCCCTTCGGCCCTCCAAGCCTGTGCCGCTCCTTGGTCCAACTAGACCAATCGTTTGTATCCCTCCATTCCCAGGCTGCACATGTGACTATCCAGATAAGTCTTAAACGATGTCAGCGTGCCTGCCTCCACAAGTGGAAACATTTTCTTTGTGTCTACTATATCAAACCGTTTAATGTTAAAGGTCTTAGCAGGTCGCTCTTCAACCTTTTCTCGGGTTAAGACTCAAAGTTTCCACTTCTGGGCGCTTTGTATGTGCTGGAAATGCATATTGTGAGAAAAGTCCTGAGCTCCCATTTATACCCATAGCAACAGCAGATAGTTGTTTCTAGGACTGGTCACAGAAGAAGGCACAGGGAACTTTATTAAAACATTGTGAGCAAAGAAAGAAAGACTTATTTTACTAATATGCCTTTCATAACTGTAAGATGTTCAAAACACTTTCTGTTCTATTTCTATGTTTGCTTAAAACAAGCTTACTAATTTCACACAAGACTGGTGTCATGTAGGTTCAGTTTATTTGAAGATGTAATACAGGATTGCTGAGCAGACATTTTTACTGTAAAGATTCAACAGCTATTGTTAACAGGAAATTTCAGCAGCAGTTCTTTCACACCACATACTGCTAGCTAAACTGAAAGTTCCTCCGGTCACATGGTTTACATCCTGACATTTGTATCGTCTCTCTTAAAGTGATCTCACAACAGGTTCTAGCCAATGAAGTACTTTTGAAGTCCAGTCACGGTTGTAATGTAGGAAACTAATGTCCAATTTGTGCACAGCAAGCTCCCACAAAAAACAATGTGGTAATGACTGAATAATCTGTTTTTATGATGTTTATTGATGGATAAATATTGGCCAACACAGCAGGCAGAATTCCCCTGCTCTTCTTTTAAATCGTGCCAGAGGACCTATTACATCTGGAGAGAGCGGAAGGGTAGTTTAATGACTTATCTGAAAGGCATAACCAACAATGATGTCACTCTCGATCTTTTGTGCTTAGGTTTCTGGAGCTTGGAGCAACAACCTTCTTACTCAGCATAAAGAGCACTATCCATTGAGTCATGGCTGACAGGATGGTGAGGTGCCCACCAGGGCTCTGTGAGTCTGCTGACTCTGGTGTCACATACCTGTCAGATATGGCTTTGGCATCCAATCATAATATTCAAAGTGTTTTGGTCAGGGAGAACAGCAGCGGACAGGCAGAAGTTTTGGTCTGAACCCCAACACCACCAAGCTCCACCTCCACCAATTCCAGGAATTTCTGAAGGTGGACATTTGCAGTTGTGGCTCGGCTGCTTACACCCTTGCCTCGGAGTCAAAAGATTCCAGGTTTAAGTCCATGGAGCGCAAAATTCCAGAGTGACGTTGCAGTGCTGAGGGAGTGCTGGTTATCTGTCTGCCCTGATGGATGTAAAAGATTACATGACCTATGTTGAAGAAGAGCAGAGGAGTTATCTCTGGCCGATACTTATCCCTCAGTCAACATAAAACAAAATAGATTACCTGGTCAATATCACATTTTGCTTTTGGGAGCTTGCTGTACACAAATTGGCTGCCGTGTTTCCCGTATGGAGTAGACCACAAAAGTACTTTAATGGTTATAAAGAGCTTTGCAACATCCATCGGTGATGAAAAGTGCCATATAAATCAAGTGTTTTTGTTTGAAGGCTAACAATGAGGGACCAAAGCATGGGATCTATAGTCTGTGACTGGCAGCCTCCTGAATGAATCACAGGGCTGATGCTTTACTGATTCCTGACTGTACTCGACAAAGAGGCCATCTCTGTATCTGTGAGAGAAAAATACACGTGACAAAAACAAAAGCTTCAGTCATGTGTGACAGAATGTCAGCATTAACCAGCTGCGATCACATTCCACAAACAGATTGCACCAGCAGCCTCGTTACACAGATCTCACCTACCCCAGTTGCAACTAGGCTGCAAAGTAATGATATGTTTAACTGGCTGTTACTAAGAGCCATCGGTGGCTTTTGGAGAATGAACTCTATTTATGGCAGCTTCCGGCAGTGACTCACTGTGGTTGGTACCGAGCAGCTTACTGAAACACTGTGCCACTGTCATTGACTCTTCACAGGAGGTGTCTCTGCTGTCACCGGATGGAATTCCAGGACAAATATAACAATTGAGAACAATGGATCTTCACTGGCAACCCAACGGGAGGGAATAAAAACAGGAGAGAAAATCAAGCCTGGGTAAGGTGATTTAAGGCTGGAATATTGTATTGTCCCATGAACAGTCATCAGATTTTCCCATTTCTCCCTGCGTAGAAGAGTTTAGTTGGGCGATTACAGAATGATTCAGCACAGAAGGAAACCACTTGACCCACTGTATCTGTGCTAGCTCTTTGAAAGAGCTATCCAATGAGTGCCTCTTTCCTCCTATTCTTTCTCCATTTCCATTACAATTTTCCTTTTCAAAAATTACCTTTTTGAAAGTTACTATTGAATTTGCTTCCGCCTATCACGCAGCACATTCTGGGCCATAACAACTCGCTGCCTAAAAGGAATTCTCCACTTCTCCCCTCTTGGCTCTGGTTACTATTGCTACCAATTTGGCTTTTGCTACCAAATAAACCTGTTGGACTTTAACCTGGTGTTGTTAAACTTCTTACTGTGTTTACCCCAGTCCAACGCCGGCATCTCCACATCATGACTACTATTGTCCTGTCAGTGGAAACAGTTTCTCCCTATCTATTTAATTAAAACCATTCATATGTGGCTGCTTTCCCTCCCTCATCACTAGGTTTAAGTTTATTTATTTGTCTCACAAGTAGGCTTACATTAACACTGCAATGAAGTTACTGTGCAAATCCCCTGGTTGCCACACTCTGGCACCTGTTCGGGTACACTGAGGGAGAATTTAACATGGCAAATGCACCTAACCAGCTTTGGGAGGAAACCGGAACACCCGGAGGAAACCCATGCAGAGTTGGGAAGAATGTACAAATTCCACACGGTCAGTCATCCAAGGCCGGAATTGAATCCAGGTCCCTAGCACTGTGAGGCAGCAGAGCTAATCATTGTGCCACCGTGGCGCCCACTCACCAAGGGATGTAAGTCAAAACGAGACTTCCTCAAGCAATGATTGATTGATTCTTTCGCTGTTGTACACGTGGTGCAGTTATTACCTTTGGGTTTTAAGATAGTTCCTTTGGATCCATAGTTAAAATTGGATCTGTCAAAAGATTAGGATTGAGGTTTGTATTTATAATATGTCTGCGTGTAGATTTCCTGGCCTTTATCTGTGATAAGGCAACTTATTTGCTTAAGCCTTCAAAGTGGCTGCTTGCTGTGAATGTATTCACACATGTATGTAACAAAATGAAGCCTGTTTATTATGTTTGAGCTTTGCATTGATAAAATCTGCTTGTTTCACATTCTGGGAATCCACAATCCGAAATTTGACACAGCACAGGTTTGAAAACTGAAGGGTGATCTACACAAACTTACATTTGTACAGTGACTTCAACTTGGTAAAATGTTCAAAGGCCTTTCACTGGAGCGTTATCAAACAAAATTTAATACCCAATCCCAGAAGGACAGGTACCCAAAGGTTTGGTCAAAGGGGTAGATTTGATTAAATGCCAGAGGATGGACAAGTGCTGTTAGACTTGGGCTCCAGCTGTTGAGAGAACATTACTGATGCGCGTTATCACACACGAGGCTTGAGATGCTCAAGGAAATAAAGGCTTTTATTTACTATTACAACGAAGCTACCATGTATAATACACGATCCCAGACTGAGGGGTTCCAGACAGAGCAGTGACCTTTATACATCTCCCAGGAGGCGGAGCCCGACTGGGATGTACCACAATAACTATAATACAGGTGTAACAGTCCAACCCTAACCCCAACAGCAACAAGTAGAACAACCCATCCCTAACCCCAACAGCAACATATATACATACTCATAGTACTGGCCAGACCCTGGCTCAGTACTATCTAGTGGGAACCAACGATGGTTCACCACAATTACCTGACATGGTTCCCATAACTTCAAGACCAAACCAGCAGGGATGTATCTAATAAAGGGATTCAATAGGGTAAAGACAAAAAAACTATTTCCTTGGTGTGGAATTCAAAACAAGAGACCATTATGTTAAAGTTAGAGCTCGACCACAAAGGAACAAACTTGGGAAGCATTTTTTCACACAAAGGGTGGAATTTTCCCAAAAAATGGCAAAGTGTCATTTTCGGCAAAAAATATTGGCACCGGGCCTGGTGGCGCGATCCAATTTGCAAACTTTAGGCACTTTGAATTTTATTTTCTCCCCACCGTGGAGGGAAATAAAAACAAACAGGGTGGCTGGAGGATGATAGAAATCCATTGAGCTGGCAGCTGATCCTTTACAAGGCACTGCCCATTGAATCTGTTACAGATCAAAGACTTGGAGCGTAGTGGAGAGGGTTTCAATGATTTCAGCTTTCTGGGAAGACTCAGCAGCTTCAAATCAAAGCTGTGTGCATACGTTAGGGCTGAGTGTACAGCTAAGCAGACTAGAACCCCCTGCAATGATTTTAAATCCTTCCAAGTGACCAGGGGGCATGGAGGTTAAAGTGACCTGGCCACTTCAGAATTTACACAGCTGACAGGCAGGAATGCTGATAGTAATCACAGGGCTGCCTGAAATCACCATGCCAAGGGTGATCTTCAAGTCTGCCAGGTTTAGATGGGGCAGTTCAGCCATGACACCCCCATCCTGGCAGAGAATGGTGAGGTCACCCCTTACCCCCAGACCGAGCCCATCCAACTCCCAGGATCCTTGAGGGACCCATCCTTTGGAGCCTGACAGCAGCAGAGGGGCAAATGGCCACTGGATCTACCTCCTTGAGCCCCTTCGGAGCCCCAGGCGCCAGACCAGGGTGTGTCAGTGCCAGGGGCACTGCATTGTTGGCAGTGCCAAGGTGCATGGCCTGAAGGGAGGCTGAGTGGGGAGGTGTGAGTGGAAGGGGGGATGAGTTGGGGTCTCAAGAGGGAGGGGGATTGAGTGGGGGATCAGGCTTGCGTGATGTGGGGGGGGTGGTAAATATGCCTCTCATTGCTGAGGAGTTGGTAGTGCTTCCTCAACCCTCGGGTCCAACACACCAGGCCCTCGCTTGTGAGGACCAATACAAAGGTCCACCTAGTGCAGATCCCACTTGGCCCACTTGGGAGGCGGGTGAATAGCAAGAGCTATTTGAATCGGGCTTCAAGCCCGCTAATTATATGTAACGTTGACAGGAGCCCGATTGGGGCCAACCACACAGCCTGGGAGGGTCGTAACAGGTTTGACGACCAGCACGAAATCTGTTTTTCCGCCAACTCCCGATTTTCCGGGCCATTGCCATACTTGCTGGGGGCTAACGGACCCAGGGAATCTTCCCCAGAATTACATTCATATAGTGTATTTCACAATCTCAAGTTCTCCCAAAATGCCTTACAACAATTAAGTACTTTGGAAGTGTAGTCACTGTTATAATGTAGAAAACCACTGGTGGTACTGAAGATTTGTGCTCCAAGCCATAACTAAGCTGTTCCAGTACAGCTACAACACTGGCACCTACCTGACAATGTCTCGACCTCAAAAATCAGGACAAATCCAATCCAGCCAGTAATCGTCCTATCAGTCTACTCTCAATCATCAGCAAAGTGATGGAAGGTGCCAAAGGCAGTGCTACCAAACAGCACGTACTCAGTAATAATCTGCTCACTGATGCTCAGTTTTATGTTCCACCAGGGTCACTCAGCTCCTGACTTCATTAAAACCTGGTTCAAACATGAATAAAAGAACTGAACTCAAAAGGTGAGGTGAGAGTGACTGCCTTTATCATCAAGGCCGCATTTAACCAAGTGCTGCATCAGTGGGAAACAGGGGAAAGTCTCCACTGGGTAGAATCATACCTCACACAAAGGAAGATGGTTGTGGTTGTTAGAGGTCAATAATCTCAGACCCAGAACATCACTGCAGGAGTTTCTCGGTGGTGTCCTAGGCACAACCATTTTCAGCTGCTTCACCCAAAATAAGGTCAGAAGTGCGGATCTTCGCTGCTTGTACATTTCAGTATCCTTCACAATTCTCAGATACTGAAATGGTCTGTGTCCATATGCAGCAAGACCTGAACAGTCGTGGGCTCACAAGTGGAAAGTAACATTCATACCACACAAGTGCCAGGCGATGACCATCTCCAACAGGAGAGAATCCAACCATCTCCCCTTGACATTCAATGGCATTATTATTGCTTGCCTGGCACTCTGTCCATCACCTTAAATTTTCACAACCTCCACCATCAATACACAGTGGCAGCAGGAAGGAAAAATGAGTAAAAACTGGGAAATAAGAATACTAATCCAAACTGATCCTATTGGGCCTCCACCCTGCTTAGCCAACAACTGAACCCCTCCTGCTCCATCCCTCCCCCATCCCACCTCCCTGTGAGCCCATCCCACTTGTATCTGTTGCCTGGGTCCCTTGTGGATCTGGTGGATGCACGAGCAGTAGAAGCCACTGTTTCTGGTGATGCTGACAGTGTAGAGTTGTCAGCCTCTGATTGGCGGGATTTCCTAAGTTTTGGGAAAGACCCAACACTGACTGGTTATGTGCCTGATGGCAAGGTTCGTGTCGGTTCTCTAGCCTCGTGTCAGTTCTCTAGCTTGTGAGTGAGACCTCCATTGCCAAAATTAAATTCCATTCATTGACTCCAAATATTGTGGATTGTACCGAGGAGTTGACAGTAATTTTTATTCATGGAATCCCTAGTGGAGAAGAGGCCATTCGGCCCATTGAATCTGCACCGGCTCTGATAGAGTATCTTACCCAGGCCTTCTCCCCTAACCTTTCCCTGTAACCCCACACATTTACCATGGCTAATCCATCTAACCTACACATCTTGAGACACTAAGGGACAATTTTTACTATGGTCAATCCACCTAACCTGCACATCTTTGGACTGTGGGTGAAAACCCACGCAGACATGGGGAGAACGTTCAAACTCCACACAGACAATCACCCAAGGTCAGAATTGAACCCAGGTTCCTGGAGCTGTAAGGCAGCAGTGCTGAACACTATGCCACCGTGCCACCCTTTATTAAATACTCCTGCACCTACCTGTTACAAAAACACTGTAATTACAAAGCAAACAAATTTAATTCAATGTTTTCCAAACCAGATGGAAATAATGCAGGCGATTAATGAGTGGAAGAAGTACAAGCTCCAGGATAGAGTCACCTGTCTGGGTGATTGAGGGCAACAGGCAATTGCATGTTTTATTTTATATTTTTGCAGCCTGACTTCATTGAATTTGTCATCTGCCAGTCATACAGGAGAGGCGATGGTTTGAAATTTTGATGAGGAGAACGCTTTGTTCCTGTCTGACAATTTTCTAAAAATTAGTTCATGTGATGTGAATGTATTGCATAATCAGTATTGATTGCTTTTGAGGAGGTTGTGCTGAGGCACATTCTCTAGTGCCTTGCTAGGGCCAGTTAGAAGGCAGTTACGAGTCTTTCGCATTGCTTTGGATCTGGAGTCAGTTACAGGCCAGGCTGGATAAGAAAGGCAGATTTCCTTCCCTTATGGGAACAAAATGGATTTTTCCAATAATCTGCTTGTTTCACAATCACCATTACAAATATTAGCCTTTCATTAAATTCCAGATTTTTTTTGTTGTTTTGAACTAATCTCTCCAGATCATTACTCCAAGTTTTGTGATTACCCGCAACATAACCCCAATGCTACCGTACCCCTAATCTCTTCCATTTAAATAGTAGGGACTGCACTCAGCAAATTGCTGAGGCTGTTCTGAATTGCACTAATATATAGCATTCCTTAAATAAAGAAGGACATCCCAAGGCACAGGGCATAAGAAGAAAATCTTAGAATGGAGGTAACCAAATGCTTGGTCAAAGAGACTTAAGGAGTATCTTAAAAGAGGAGAGGCTGGTGTTAAGACTTAAGGAGGGAATTCCAGAGCCTAGGGCCTAGACATGACAATGCCTAGCAGTTTGAAGGAGCCAACATTGTCAAAACAGGTACAAGTGGTCTGCGGAAGCTATGAGATTGATAGGCCCAATGACCTTTCAATTTTCATGCTTTCCCATTGTTATATATTTAAGTAGTTGCATGATTGCTTTAAGAGCAAGTCACATGATTTGATGGTGATGTCATTGGGGTGTTTCAGAGGCTCCTGATTTCAGTTTCAGTTTGTACTCTGTACAGGCAACAACTCTTTCAACAAATCTGTTGTTGTTAGTTTAAATGCGTGTGTGCAAACCACATACTTTGTTTTTGTTTAAAACCCACAACCCCTAACGGAGTTAGGACATTACACTCATAAACTTATTCCAGGCAAATATGAGCAGGTTGAGAAATTACTGAAACAATTAAGACTGGCAACACACAGAGCATTAATAATGCAAGAACTCCAAATACCTAGATCACCAATCTCTTTTGCCGCTGTCCTCCCCACCACCATCACTCCCCCACCTCGGTAGAAATATCCTGTAACCTGGAAATTCAGACTGGGTTTGGGGTATCACATTGCCATTATTACAGCGATGGAGCAAGATGATGGATTTCCTATAGAGCTTGGAGATGTGTACTTACTATTGTTGCCAACTCTCCAGGATTGTCCTGGAGTATCCAGGAATGAAAGATTAACATCCAGGGCACTGCAGTGAGAAGCACCCAGGGGAAAAACAATCATAGAACATAGAACATAGAACAGTACAGCACAGAACAGGCCCTTCGGCCCACGATGTTGTGCCGAGCTTTATCTGAAACCAAGATCAAGCTATCCCACTCCCTATCATCCTGGTGTGCTCCATGTGCCTATCCAATAACCGCTTAAATGTTCCTAAAGTGTCTGACTCCACTATCACTGCAGGCAGTCCATTCCACACCCCAACCACTCTCTGCGTAAAGAACCTACCTCTGATATCCGTCCTGTATCTCCCACCACGAACCCTATAGTTATGCCCCCTTGTAACAGCTCCATCCACCCGAGGAAATAGTCTTTGAACGTTCACTCTATCTATCCCCTTCATCATTTTATACACCTCTATTAAGTCTCCCCTCAGCCTCCTCCGCTCCAGAGAGAACAGCCCTAGCTCCCTCAACCTTTCCTCATATGACCTACCCTCCAAACCAGGCAGCATCCTGGTAAATCTCCTCTGCACTCTTTCCAGCGCTTCCACATCCTTCTTATAGTGAGGTGACCAGAACTGCACACAATATTCCAAATGTGGTCTCACCAAGGTCCTGTACAGTTGCAGCATAACCCCACGGCTCTTAAACTCCAACCCCCTGTTAATAAAAGCTAAAAATCATATGAACAATAAAAAAGATTTGTATGTATTTTTATTACCTTTCTTCAAACATTTCTGTTTATCACAAACTGTTTGATGGAGAGCCAGGAATTATCCAATTAGATACTGAAGAGTCTGTTCACTTTCCAATTGGCTGCAGGAAGATGGGTAATGGATGGACAAGTTGGATTGCCAATGGCAGGATATAAGGGAGTGGGACAGTTAGAGGGAGGAGATCATGTGATAAAAACTCCTGGAATATATTCAACTAAAGTTGGCAACCCCAGAGCTCTCCAACTGGGACTTGGAAATGTCTCTTAATGTGGATCTTATTTTTGTTTTCTTAGGTCTCCTGTTGGCTCAATACAGTGACCCCCATGTCAGGATCAGGAAGCAAAAGATCTCCAGGACCAAGGAGGTACACACAGCAGCAGATCATAAAGACTTTTGTGCGGCAGAAATTAGAGAGCTGACAAAGGTCTTTTAAGGTTACGAAGGAAAGATGCAGAGATGATCTTACCACTTATAGAAAGTCCAAAACTAAGGGCCAGAAGCATAATCCACCGAGGAATTCAGGAGAAATCTCTTTACTCTGAAATCTTTTACTTGCTACACCTCAGGGGGCAATTGAATAAATTAGCATCTTTACATTTATTTAATTCATCGATGGGATGTGGGTGCCGCTGGCATGACCAACATTTGTTGCCCATCCCTAATTGCTCTTGAACTGAGTGGCTTGCTAGACCATTTCAGAGGGCAGTTAAGAGTCAGTCACACTGCCGTGGATCTGGAGTCACATATAGCCCAAGCTGGGGTAAGGATGGCAGATTTCCTTCTCTAAAGAACACTGGTGAACCAGATGGGTTTTCCTGACAATCGTTGATAGTTTCACCATTACTAAGACTAGTTTTAAATTCCAGATTTAATTAGTTGAATTCAAATTCCAAAAGTTGCCGTAGTGGAATTAGAACCCACATCCCCAGAACATTAGCCTGGATCACTAGGCCAGTGATATTGCCACTGTGTCACCAATTCACACTGCACTTGGGAGCTGGACTTTCATCAAGGATTGGGGTATTTTAATGTTAGGAAGGCAGACATGGGCTGGAGATGGGATCACTGTTGCCAGAGACAGGCCAGAAGTGGCGATAGAGGTGGACAGATTGCGAGGCCAGCAGGTTAGAAGGCCTGATTCTGTTTATATGGATATTGGCCTCACTGTAATCATGACTGTTAGACCTCTCAGCTTCACACATGACTTGTCCATGCTAAATTGTCCTTTACTGTCCTAAGATGTGTAAGTTTAGGTGGATTAGCCATGGTAAATGTGTGGGGTTATGGGGAAAGGGTGATTGGGGAAGAGCCTGGGTAAGATGTTCTTTCGGAGAGTCGGTGCAGACTGGATGGGCCAAAAGGCCTCGTTCTGCATAGTAGGGATTCTATGATTCGACAAGAAGCAGGTTTGAGCAGATAGCCAGATATCTATTTTTTTCAGTTCCGGTCAACGGTCATTTAGACATGAAACAAGAGTGGGAAATGTTGAATTCTGGGTGACTTAACTAGGTGGGATGCGAAAGCTTGATTTCACAATGGCAGATTGAGGTTCAGACATAAAGTCAGCGCACTGTATGTGGTGTGTCAAACCTCACGCTGGCCTGTGATGGGTTCATACTTGCAATATACTTGCATGTCATGAATGTTCATTGGTGTAAATCTTTTTAATTATGTCATACCTTGAGGGGCGGCACAGTGGTTAGCACTGCTGCCTCACAGCGCCAGGGACCCGGGTTCGATTCCCGGCTTGGGTCACTGTCTGTGTGGAGTCTGATATTCTCCCCGTGTCTGCGTGGGTTTCCTCTGGGTGTTCCGGTTTCTTCCCACAGTCTGAAAGATGAGCTGGTTAGGTGCATTGGTCATGCTAAATTCTCCCTCAGTGTATCTGAACAGGCACCGGAGTGTGACGACTAGGGGAGTTTTACAGTAACTTCATTGCAGTGTTAATTTAAGCCTACTTGTGACACTAATAAAATAAACTTTACTTTTTACTTTTTTTAAGATAGTCAGTGCCACACAGGAATCATGTAGCGCCCAGTTCACATTTATTTTGTGGTTTTTAAAAATATGCCTATTTGTTAACTTTTCAATTTCACCATTAATACTGGTTACTTTCTGTCTGGACAATTCTTAGTCAGTTCAAATAATCCCTAACAGCTTTTTGTCAATTCTGACAAGGAACAGTGCAAGGTAAATGCCTGTGGAATAGTCTCAGGAGAGGGAGAAGGCAACTTGTTTGACTGGGGAACTTCAGATCACTTGGATGTCAGGGGGGGGAATGTGTTGCTGGTTGAAGAGGGGTCTTGTTCCCATAACTCTGCAGTGGGTAAAGTTCAGTTCAGTGTCCTCCTTTGAACTGGGTTTAATTTGTTGCAGTCTGTCTTCTAAGAGTGAATAGAAGCTGGGTTCTGATTCAACTTCTGATTGTCCGCTTTCCCCTGTCTGTAGTCGAGGTCTCCATGGAAGAAGTGGTTTCTCCTCTCTGTTCAAATCGGCGCTGACCCCAACCTCGGCACAGCAGGAGACTCAGCCCCTCCTCCAGCCATCCAGGCGAAGCTCGCCTCCGGTTGGTCTACGGGATAGCTGTGCTACATCTTCCCTCAGCAGCAGCAGCAACTCGGGTTCTTACAAGGGCAGCGACAGCAGCCCTACTCCCAGGTAAATGCAAGAAAGACCTGGCCACTCATAGGTCCATGTTGGTGCTGATAACCAGTACCTGCAGTTTCACAAATTGGAGCGATATAGAACATAGAACATAGAAAAAATACAGCACAAACAGGCCCTTCGGCCCACAAGTTGCGGCGGTCATGTCCCTACCTACCTAGGCTTATATATAGGCTTACCTATAACCCTCAATCCTATTAAGTCCCATGTACTCATCCAGAAGTCTCATAAAAGACCCTATCGAGTTTGCCTCCACTACCACTGATGGCAGCCGATTCCACTCACCCACCACCCTCTGAGTGAAAAACTTACCCCTAACATCTCCCCTGTACCTACTCCCCAGCACCTTAAACCTGTGTCCTCTCGTAGCAGCCATTTCAGGCTTGGGAAAAAGCCTCCGAGAATCCACCCGATCTATATCTCTCATCATCTTGTACACCTCTATCAGGTCATATTGGGGTAAAAAATGTCTGTGTTAGCCATTTATCAGAGGCTAATGTCTTCACCTCTTGATTCAGAATGTGGTGGATTCAAGACTCACTCAGGAGACTAGAACACAAAATCCAGGCTACCTGCTACCAGGACTGAGGAAGTGCTGCATCACTGAAGTTAGCATCTTTCAGATGAGATGTTGAAAACCTGGACCCTGACTGCCCCCTCAAGGCGATAGAAAAGCCCTGAAGAAGAAGGGGTTTTTTCTCCCTGGTGTCTTGGCCAATATTTAACCTTCAACCAAAGTTATTGAAAACAGATTATCTGATCATTTTCACAATTTTGTTTTTCGCATGCAACTGTTATGCTTCCTACATTAACAATGACTACACTTCAAAATTACTTCATTGTCTATGAAGTGCTCTGGGACGTTCTGAATTTGTGAAAAGCATTGTAAAATTGCAAGTCTTTCTTTAATAAATAGCTTTCTATATGTGTGACCCTAACTACAGTTCAGATGGACCCAGTCACAAGCCTTGCTTCCCCTTCTCATACTTTCTGTTTCTCAACTTGTTTTGCAGACGTTCCAGTAAATATTCATCCTGCAGCGAAAATCATGGGATTAAACCACCAACACCAGAACAGTATCTGACTCCCCTGCAGCAGAAAGAAGTCTGCATCAGACACCTGAGGGCCAAGCTAAAGGAGACAGAGGAGAAACTGGATGAGAGGTACTGCAGCTTCCTGATTGTGTGAGGAGACAGGAATATGTCAGGTTCAACCTTCACAGACATGGCCCAGTGCTGGCAGTGGAGAGGGAGGGTGGGTGCCAGTGCAGCATGGCCTACTGCTGGTCAGTACATCATCACCTACCGCTGGTCAGTACAGCATAGCCTACCGCGGTCAGTACAGCATGGCCCAGCACTAGTCAGTACAGCTTGGCAAAGCGATGGTTTGTACAGCTTGACCCAGCATTGGACAGGATAGCTTGGCCCAGTTCTGATCAGTACAGCTTGGCACAGAGATTGTCAGTTCAAAATGGCCCTCTCTCGTCAGTACAGCTTGGTGAGGCGATGGTCAGTACAGCTTGGCCCAGTGATGGTCAGTACACTTGGCCCAGCACTGTCAGTGTAACATGGCCCAGCTCACTATTCCCAAACAGTCTGGCAATGACCCATTCCTACTCTCAATTGACTTCATAATGACTGCTTCTGTACAGGTTGGAGTTTTAAAAACATTTTTTTAAAGGTTTATTTATTAGTCACAAGTAGGCTTACATTAACACTGCAATGAAGTTACTGTGACAATATCCTAGTCACCACACTCCTGCGCCTGTTGGGGTACACTGAGGGAGAATTTAGCATGACCAATGCACCTAACCAGCACATCTTTCAGACTGTGAGAGGAAACCCACGCAGACACGGGGAGAACGTGCAGACTCCGCACAGACAGTGACCCAAGCCAGGGATCAAACCCGGGTCCTTGGCGCTGTGGGGCAGCAGTGCTAACCACTGTGCCACCGTGATTGGCACAGTGGTGGAACTCGATTGGCCCAGATTCAACTTAGAACTACTACATAGACTAGATGCCAACTGAAACCACAGGCCGGACACTGACTGATACCACAGGCTGGACACTGACTGATATCACAGACCGGACACTGACTGATATCACAGGCTGGACACTGACTGATATCACAGACCGGACACTGACTGATATCACAGGCTGGACACTGACTGATATCACAGGCTGGACACTGACTGATATCACAGGCTGGACACTGACTGATATCACAGGCTGGACACTGACTGATATCACAGGCTGGACACTGACTGATATCACAGGCTGGACACTGACTGATATCACAGGCTGGACACTGACTGATATCACAGGCTGGACACTGACTGATATCACAGGCTGGACACTGACTGATACCACAGACCGGACACTGACTGATATCACAGGCTGGACACTGACTGATACCACAGACCGGACACTGACTGATATCACAGGCTGGACACTGACTGATACCACAGACCGGACACTGACTGATACCACAGACCGGACACTGACTGATATCACAGGCTGGACACTGACTGATATCACAGACCGGACACTGACTGATACCACAGACCGGACACTGACTGATATCACAGGCTGGACACTGACTGATACCACAGACCGGACACTGACTGATACCACAGACCGGACACTGACTGACACCACAGACCGGACACTGACTGATACCACAGACCGGACACTGACTGACACCACAGACCGGACACTGACTGATACCACAGGCTGGACACTGACTGATACCACAGACCGGACACTGACTGATACCACAGGCTGGACACTGACTGATACCACAGACCGGACACTGACTGATACCACAGGCTGGACACTGACTGATACCATAGGCCAGACACTGACTGATACCACAGACCGGACACTGACTGATACCATAGGCTGGACACTGACTGATTAAGTGGGTTTTCTGTTGGAGTTACAATAGCAAAGTTAAAAATTGTGGAGGAGCAAAGATGGGTATCTGAGTATGCAAATGACAAAAAGCTAATGGACTTTTACAAACAATGATAAGAACATATGAACTAGGAGCAGGAGTGGGCCATCTGGCCCCTCGAGCCTGCTCCGCCATTCAATAAGATCATGGCTGATCTTTTCATGGACTCAGCTCCACTTACCCACCCGCTCACCATTACCCTTAATTCCTTTAATTTCAAAAATCTATCTTTGCCTTAAAAACATTCAGTGAGGTAGCCTCAAATGTTTCACTGGGCAGGGAATTCCACAGATGGAATAACTAATTAAATACTGGGTTTTTATTTCATCGGAGTTGATTCGAGTGAGGAGGTGCATGTACAGAGCTTTGATTATGTCTAAGCCAGAGTCCCTGTACTCAGTTCTGGGCACTGAACTTCAGGAAGGAGATCTTGAACTTGGAGAGATTGCAGCATGAGGTTAAATGAGGCGAAGAGTTAAGTTATAAATTGCAGAAACCTGGTTTGTGTTTGCTTGAGTTTGAAAGGTTGAGGGGGTGATCTAATTGAGGTGTTCAAAATGAAGAAAAGATTCAACAGAGCAGATATAGAGAAACAGATTATACCTGGGGATGAATTCAGAATAAGGGGGTCACAATCTGCAAATCTGAGCAGGACCCTTCAGGGAAAGAATCTGGATTTTTTTTACACAAAAGGTAGCGCCCTCTGCACTAAAAGGCTGGGGATCCAGAGGGGCCAGTTGTAGCTTTGAAGACTGAGATAGGTTTTTGTTGGTTAAGGGCACTGAGAGATGTGGAGCAAAGATTAGTAAATCAAGTATAGATCAGAGGTAATTGAATGATGTAGAACAGGCTCGAGGGGCTGAATGGCCATCTCCTCTCCCTGTGAAATGTAGTGATTGATAATGGGTTGTCCTTGTGGTTTTCACAGAGGTGGGGAGGTGGAGGACCTGAAGTTGCAGCTGTCCAGGATGCAGGAAGACTGGATTGAGGAAGAATGTCACCGTGTGGAGGCTCAGCTCTCACTGAAGGAGGCCAGGAAGGAGATCAAGCAGCTGAAGCAGGTGATTGACACAGTGAAGAATAACCTGGTGGAGAAGGATAAAGGCATCCAGAAGTATTTCATTGACATCAACATTCAGAACAAGAAGCTGGAGAGCCTGTTGCACAGTATGGAGTTGGCCCAGGATGGTGCGTCCCAGTCTGCTGCTGGTTCCCCTGCCAAGTCTCTGACTCGCAGCTCCACCTACACCAAGCTGAGTGAGCAGGGATGTGATCTCCAGGCCATTGATATCACTGATCTGCCGCACCGTGGCTCCCTCGCCTCTGGGATTGATCGTGCGGCTGAGGCTGCAGCCATCACCGCAAGGTCCTTACTGCGTGCGAGCGCCATGCCCGAGGGAAGGGGCCCTTTGGCTGGGATCCAGCTCGGTACTGTCCGGGAGCAGGGCATTCAGACAGACTTCTCTCCCCGTGATCCTGACCTGGAAACGATAGCAGAGAAGGTCCTGAGGTCCAGCACCTTCGACCCTGACGGCCTTGCCGTGGGGGCAGAAACCCCAAGACCACCCCCTGACTATCAGACACTTCAGAGCCTCGATGGAACTCCCAATCTGCGGCCAGTTGACTCCCACGCAGCTCCTGCAGGAGCGGTGGCCGAGGCCCCTGGAGATGAGGTGCCACAGGCACCTGTGTGCCCTGGGTCAGACGAGGTGCCCACCCAGGTGACCCACTGGAGCCGCTATTATATTGTAGACCTGCTAGCAGTGACAGTGCCAGCAGTTCCCACTGTAGCCTGGATTGTCAGCACTCAACGAGGCAGCTCGCAGCCTCTTTACAACATCGGCGTGCTGCTGCGTAGCTGCTGCGTTATTGCGCTGCAGTCCCTGCGACGGTTCAGTGCCAATGCATCTTCCCCGAATCAGCCACCGTCCTAGCCCCAACCACTGCCTCCCTCCTCTCCACACACCCACACACACACCCACACACACCCCCCCACACCCCCCATACACCCACTTACACACCTTCGCACACACACACCCCCCACACACCCACACACACCCACACACCCACTTACACACCTTCGCACACACCCCACACACACCCACACCCACACACACACACACCCATTAACCCAATCCCACGTACACACAACCCAAACATACACCCACGCACACACACCCCACACACACACCCACACACTTCACCACATACAAACACACATACTCACACGCACACCCTCTACTCCACATCTTTCACACTCACCCCCATGCACAGTCCCCCACACAACCCTCTCCACACGCACACACCACACACGCCACACACATCTGCACCCACACATACTGATACACACACACGTACCCACACACTCACCCCCCACACAAATCACACACAATTACCCCCCCCACACACATACACACACATATACACAGACAGAGCCGTACACCCCACTGACCCCTCTCACACACCTCATCGCCCACCACATACACACCCCTCCCTCTCTCACATCCCTTCACAATGAGACTCAGAATTGTACCATTCCCCCCCAACAGAATCAGCTGTTTGCACTACCGTTAGTAAACCATCGATACACAAATATATATAGAGTATAAAAATAACCCACATGGTTGATCCAGTGTTTGAAAGCTGGGACTTTATGCTGCATTGCATGGCTGAGAAACATCTCATGTATCGGAGACACCTGGGACCATCTCCACTGCACTTCAAAGATCCACGTTGGTGTTATCGTAATTTCAAGACAAAGTATTGAACCATTTTTGTACATTTACATCAGCGGCACAGTTACGAAATGCTGCTTTCACTCCACCAGGTGTAATGTAAAATTTACTAGGTATAATAACTTTTCAGTTAGCAGAGGCTGCCTCAGTTCCCGTTCACCCTGAACTTAACAATGTTCAACAATTGCTTCTAACTGTGGCCCTAATCCACGTGTCTGTAAGAATTGCTGGAAAATTGCAGTAAATAGAATATGCAGCTCGTTCAACCCTTCCCAATTTATGTGGTTCCAAGCTGGTTATTTATTTATTAAGTTTTACAGCTGTGACCATTTTTTTGCACGGTTTGAGGCACATTCTTTTGTGGAAGTGGAAAAGGATCATTTTTGTGTTTCTGACACCCAGTTTGGGATTTAATTATTGGGATAAATTTGCCAACCTGCACTCAAAAGAAGATTGGATACATTGCAACAATATGCCTCAGACCCAGATCGCAACACCCACGACAGTCACCCTGCTCCCTCTGATTCAGATTGTCATTAATATTGGATTCGTGGCATCTGGTCTCAGAGTTAGATTGAGGCTTGCTGAACCCACTTCATATTGGGCTCTTAATGGGGGTTAAAGGGTTAAATTCCAAGGACAGGTTGCCTAGACTAGACTTGCATTTCCTTGAGGTGAGAAGATTGAGGGGTGACCTAATCAAAACGCTGGAAAATCTCAGCAGGTCTGGCAGCATCTGTAAGGAGAGAAAAGAGCTGACATTTCGAGTCCAGATGACCCTTTGTCAAAGCTAAAAGGTATAGAAAGTGGGAGATATTTATACTGCAGGGTGAGGGAATGAAAGATGAGTCATCGCCACAGAAACCAGGGGCAAAGACTGCTAATAGCTGTCCACAGAGAGGATAAAAGGTGTGAATGGCCAAACGGCAGAGAAGCTGTAAGCTGTGACAGATGGAGATATTGGGGGACGAGGGGTGGGAGAAATGGGACAGAGGTAGAATGTAGAAAAGGGGAAGCAGGGGGAGGAAAGGTAAGGGAAGGGGGATAAAGTAGGGGGAAAGAGTGCGGGGGGGGGGGGGGGGGGTGGGGGGAAGAAAAATGAAGAAAGACAATAAAGAAATAAAAGATAGAGAATAGTAAAAAATTAAATAAAATAGAGGGGTGATTTAAACAATTAAAAGAATTTAATGGTATAAATACAGAGAAACTATTCCTTTTGTTGCGGGAATCAAGAACAGAAAGGTACCATCTTAAAATTAGAAATAGGTAATTTAGGAGTGAAATCAGGAAGGAGTTTTTCACACAAAGGGGCGATTTTGCACCTGCGTTCACTGTCAGCGAGAATGGCGGCGCAGGAGGAAATCCCACAAGGAAACAAGGTTCTTGCCGGTGAGATCTTGTTTCCTCGGCCAGAGGTCGGTGCCAGGGGCAGGCCCTGTGGGGATTTAGAAGGGGCTGTTCCTGTAAGGTGTGGTGCTAGAGGGGGAAGCGCTAAGGCCTTTGAAGTGGGACTTGCATTGACCGCAGAGCAACCATTGAGGAAAGAAACTTGCATTGAAGGGAGAGAGCGGGCAATGAGGGGGGAGGGAGCAGCGGTGATACTATCACGGTGATTGAGGGGCAGAGGGGACATCCACTGATAATTGAGCGGCATGGTGGCACAGTGGTTAGCATTGCTGCCTCAGAGTGCCAGGGACACGGGTTGAATTCTGGCCTTGGGTCACTGTCTGTGTGGAGTTTGCATGTTCTCCCCCTGTCTGCGTGGGTTTCCTCCGGGTGCTCCAGTTTCCTCCCACAGTCCAAAGATGTGTAGGTTAGGTTGATTGGCCATGCTAAATTGACCCTAGTGTCAGGGGGATTAACTGGGTAAATATGTGGGGTTACGGGGATAGGGCCTGAGTGGGATTGTGGTTGATGCATACTTGATGGGCCGAATAGCCTCCTTCTGCACTGTAGAGATTCTATGAGTTGCGAGCGAGAGCTCCCGATACCTTTGTGGCCAGGAGAGGGGGGGGGGGGGGCGGGGGTGGGGGGGTGGGGAGGGGACTGATGAATATCAGTTCTGATCAGGGCACTCTTTTTTAAAGATGGCACCCTGATCTCTGTGAAGCCAGCATTTCTGGCTCTATCAGGCCCCATCCTGCCAGAATGACAGCACAAACCACGCCCCCGATTTATTTTTTGTCAGAGTCAGTCAAGGCCTGGTCTGAAAACTGGGCTGTGCGTCTGGAGAGATATGCACCCCTTTACAGTCAGAGCCTGACACTCTGACAAATTATAGGAAAACTCTGCCCAAAGTAGTGGAAATCTGAAACTTTTTCCCAAAAGGCATGTGGATTCTGGAAAGCAGTTGGAGCTTTCAGTACTGAGATTGCCCTGCCTAATAGGTAACAGTTTTGGATGATAGTGAGTGAAGGCATAGATATGTGGTTGGAATGCAGTGCGAGCATGAATTACTTGATTGAAAGAGCAGATCAAGGGGCTGAAAGGCCTCATTCTGTTTCAGACAGCCAGTAGAAGGAAAATGTCATCATTGGGTTAGTGTTTTAACCCATTTCATCGTTAACAAGTAATGATCTATTTCCCGACATTTTGATCCAGATTCTTTCATGGAATTTTTCACTCTCAACACTTGGCAAATTAACCACCATTCAAACCGATATCAACCGTAAATATTTAGTTTTAGAAAATACTCAAGAGACCAGCTCTCCTAATATTCAGTGGCCCAGCGCCTTTCACCGTCATGCTGAGTTTAACAGACGGAGGGATTTAGTCTCAAACCTTGTGCTAAATTCCCTGTTGCAGGATTAGAATTGGTATAAGTTCCTGGAGATAGGGAAGTGGGAGAATGGGCAATGTCCAGTGACACTTAATGGACAATTCACAATTGGGCTGGGGGGAGGGATTAGTGGTATCATGTGACCAGGCTGTGCTTCAACCACTCCCATGATTGGCCAAGCAGACACTTGAATCATGAGTGATGGGGTTTAGATAATGAGGAAGTTCGGGTGCCTGTGGAAATGGAATTCAGCGAGAATTAGTGCAGTTAGGAGAGGAGCTGAGACAGCACTGTGTCATCAGTCCTTTCCATGAAGTTCTTCAGTAGGAAATCCATTGAGAGTAAGAGAACAAAATGTGAAGAGAGTTTGAATGAAAGAGTGAACCCATCCACTGAACAAATTCAGGTCAATTTCAGAGGCATTCAGAAGTGATTCTGTGTACAGCCATAACAAACTATATACTGTAAATAGCAAGCTATAAAATCTGTCTGTGCAGTGAGTTATGTTTACTGGGTGTAGAACGTTCTGGACCGTTCCTTTTAAACATCATCAGAGAGGAGTGGCTGCTCCTATAATCAATTCTTTGTGGTGCCAGGTAACTGCATTTTCTACATTTCATCTCCAATGTCTTTTTCTTAATTTATTCTTGGGACATGGGCATCACTGACAAGGCCAGCATTTATTGTTCATTTTTCCTATTGCTCTGAGAAATTGGTGTTGGTGGCAGGCCACCTTCTTCATCTGTTGGAAGTCCTACTGGTGAGGGTGTTTAGTAATGGGATACCACGCCAGTTCATCATGAAGGAACTGCGATAGACGTCCAAATTGGACATGGTGTATCACTTGGTGGCGATGGTGATACTGTTGACTTGTGACAATATTGCTGCTCTATTTCCATATTAACCATGGACCTGTATGTACCTTGCTGGGATTTATCTTATCCCATTTGGTATCAAGTCTAGGCAGGAGAGCCCAGCGGGCTTATCAGAAACATGTCAATGGTTACCCTGTCCAACGCTGTCTTCGTTTTGTGTCTGTGACCATGTTCAAATTGTTGTGTGTGTGGCACTGACTGTGAGGGTTGATGTTTGCTGTGAGCTGGCACCCAAACTGCAACAGAACCCATTGGTGTCTGACAGATAATGAAGGGAGTTGAATCTGTGTTCTGTTGATCTCTTGTACCACTGACACTGTAGCAATCAGGGTGAACTATACTTGAAATAAAACACTTGAAAACTTTGGGCTTGTGTAATCTCTGCAGCGAAAAAGTCAGGGAACCCAAAAATATTGATTTTTTTAAAAAGTGCCCTTCAGCATGTGAGAAGGGAGATTATCCAATGACTTTAGTTCCTGCTGTTTACCTTTGATGAGTTTATCCACCAGCACTTTCAGCATTCAGGCCAAAAAATCACCTCCGCTGGGAGTTGGCCTAAAAAAAACTTTGCATTTTGAAGTACTCTTCGAAATGTGGCAGCGAATCTACTTATAGCAAGCTCCCACCAATATAATGTGATAATAACCAGATAATCCATTCTAATGATGTTGGGTGAGGAATAACTAGGTCACCAGGGAGAACGCCCCTGCACTTTGAGTAGCATTGTGGTATATTTTTGTTCACCTGAAGCCTTGATTTATTGCCTCTTCTGCATGATTCAGATAAGTGCAGCACTCCCTCAGTACTGTACTGCGAGTAACAGCCTGGATTTTCTATTTTGCTATTCTGAGAGTTAAGCCCTTGCAATGACCAAACGGACCCAAATGACCCTTTGTCATCTGGACTCGAAAAATCAGCTTTTTTCTCTCCTTACAGATGCTGCCAGACCTGCTGAGATTTTCCAGCGCTTTCACTTTTGGTTTCAGCATCCGCAGTAATTTGCTTTTATTAATTATTGTGCTACTTTACTGTTTTATTGCTTTATTCCAAACCTTGTCAACTTTAATTCTCTGCTTGTATCATAGCAATTGGAAAAAGCTGTGGCACATGTATCTAGGATCTAGTCGTGGCTTATAACCCCTCAAATTGTTTCCTTTGAAGACAGTGTTCTATTTAAGGAGGGAAAAGGAGTGTATATGAAGCTATATGTGTCTGGATCTATTTGTTTGTATGTGTGTGCACATGCGCATTTCTGTGTACATGTATGCACACATGTACATGATGGAAGGTCACAAACTTGCAATATCACGGGTGATTTTCCTGTCCCGTTATCTACTGGCACAAATCCCGTTATAGCCGCTAACTCTGGGGAGAGGCCAAAAGTGGGATTCACACCAGCAGAAACTTCGATGGTGATTTTCCTGGCCCCTTCCTCCTGGCGTGATCAGGTTTTTGCCCAGTAACAGAACCTGATTTAAATGTATCTGAATGCATCTCAATCTTATTAACGAGATTGAAGTCTGGCCTTATGGAATCTTCCTGCCCACCAGCAGGATATCAAGTGGGCGCCATTACTCCTGTTCTTTAGAAATGGGAACCGGGCGACATGGAGGAAGGAAGGAGTACCTCTTCCCACTTAGTGCCAGGGTGCACAAGGGCAAAGCATCCTCCAGCCACCTGTGTTTATTTTCATTTTCCTTCGCAGCCGAATGCACCTCAAGTACCCCACTAATCCTGACCACAATGTTGATAGAGCCTACCCTGATTGACAGCCTGTGGTTTCACTTCCTCTTTTGCAAATCAGAATTTTTTTGGAGAAGTCACAGGTTGTGAATCACAGTGGGTGGGGGGGTCTGAGGTGCCCAATCTCTGGGCAGCAGGTCTAGCTGGCGGGTTGCTCAACATGACCTTATCGCCATCTTTGAGGTGGGTGAATCTCACCCGAAAGACGCTGCCAACATCAGCAGGAAACACTCTTGTTTTCCCACTGGCGTGGACACTCATCCTCAAAATGGGAGAATTCGAGCCATTGTATGCGTTTGGGCCCTAGGGGGCTGGTGGGGGGGGGGGGGGGGGGGGGGGCAATGCTTTCTGCTAACCTTGTAAATTGGGTCTTATTCCAATTTGCCTCTTGAAAGTCTCCGTTTTCTTCACCCCATCAATGGTCATTGTGTTTTCAGCCACTGGACTCCAACCTCTCGAATTCCCACCCTAAATCTCCCTCTCCTTCTTAAAACTTACCTCCTTGATCAAGCATTTGATCAGCTGCCTAATTACCATCTCATGTGGCTCACTGTCAAATTCTGCCGATAGCTTCCTGTGAAGCCACCATGGGACATTTTACATTAAAGGTGTCTGTTGTTGTTGTTATCATCAGTTGACTCTAGGTGACATGGTGTGTTCCTGGGCTACACTCAAAGAGAAACACAAGCTCCTGATTGTTTGTACAATGTGAAGTCAGTGATACTTTTATCAGTTACATTTGATGATCACAAGGAAATTGAAATAGACCTAAAAGATTAATTCTCCATAAAAAGTGGCAAGATCACCAACCCAAAGATTATGCAGATGAAATTGGGTAAGGGAGGGAGAGAATTGCTAACAAATTGGATCGAGTAGTTGTTTTGCTGTTGCTCTTGCTGCATTAATATAACCCTCCTTGCATCTGAAGAAAAGGTGAGTTTAGAACTTAGTGCCAATGAACCTTGAGTATTAAATATTATGAAACACACAAACATGGCTCTTGATTCACTCTATACCCAGGTCTGCACTTAGCACACCTGTGCCTTGACTTACCTCACACACACACAATATAAGCGAATAAAATTGGCACAACAGTCTTTTGTAAGTGTGGTAGATAGCACCTTCTTGCTGTAGGACCAGGTGCTAAATGAGGATATTATCGAAATTGCACAAGGTGCTGTTTGGAAGGAGCAATGGGATTTTACCAACTATAAGTCTTGAACTTGCCAGAGGAACCTCCGAGCAAATTAAACCCATCTGCAGTCACTACAGATTCTCCAGTCGGCAATTCCAGCAGGGATTTGTTGTCCTCTTATATTTCCACCTGTCCCAAATTAATGGCACCAAAAGAATTTCACCTCAAACTCATGTGGTACTTGCTTGGATCTATTCAAAGCTGACATAGCAGGGGATAGGAGAGGTGTGGGGGGACGGGTGGGGTGGGGTGGCGGGGGGGTTGGATGGTGACGAACAGTAATTCTAAGTGATCTTCCGTGGCAGGAAACCCACAGGATTGAGTAAAACTCATGATTTTACACCCTGTCCACTGTCACTTTCCATCGGACAAGTCCAAATGGGGAACGTGTTCAGTTCCCTAACATCAGGTTAAACATAAAAACTCATCAACATTAAAATCTCAGAAACTCTCCACTGTGCATTCTCCTCTAGTTTTATGACGTGATTGTGATTTTTCTAGTTCACCCTTTGATCATTCCCCACAATGGTGGCTTATTCAGAAATTGCGAGAAATGTTTAACGTAGTAAAGCCCTGGTTTTTAAACTTCAATTTTTTCTCTCCCATTGACCAATTGCTGGACTTCAACAATTAACCTGACCAATGGCTGGGTTCTGGCCAGTGCGACCTGACCAATGGCTGGGCACCGGCATTGTAACCTCTGACCAATAGCTGGGCTCCGGCATTGTGACCCCTGACCAATAGCTGGGCTCTGACCAGTCAGACCAATAGCTGGGCTCTGGCCAGTCAGACCAATAGCTGGGCTCCAGCCGGTCTGACCAATAGCTGGGCTCCAGCCGGTCTGACCAATTGCTGGGCTCTGTCTGGAGTGATCCTGACCAATAGCTGGGCTCCGGCCGGTCTGATCCCTGACCAATAGCTCGGCTCTGGCCGGTGTGACACTGACCAATAGTTGGGATTTCTAGTTAGTGCATCAGTGGTTGGGATATAATTTCTGTGTTCTGATTGGTCAAAGTCACTAGTTACCAATATGCCATAGTTCATCATTGTTGCATAGAATTCCAAAAACTCTTTCCAATCTTTAATGGATTTCAATCTATGACTTTATTTGCAAACTAGTGCCCGTGATATTGATATTTTCTGGAAGTTTAAAGGGTGCATTTACAATCACAGCAACTCAGTGCATTTTGAGTTCAACTCCACAAATATTTAAAAATAGATAGGGCACAAGAGGGGCTAGTGATCGGAAATTATACAATAAAACAAAGAGTAAAATATGGATTAACGTACCCATCGGGAATTGACAAACCCACACAATATACATGCAAGAACAGAGCAGAAGAAAAATCCCAACTTCTTTATCATGGCGAGATCACAGACTGGACAGTTCCAATTTGATCACTCCCATGAATGACTGCGCAATAAGCCTGGAGAATGTGTCTTACACCTCAGGGGTGGAGTGATCCATCCGGGACACAAGGCCTGAGGACATCCTGTAGGGAGAACAAACATGGGGTCAGACCAGGGCAATATCAACAGCAAGAAAAGTAGAGTTAAGGCTACAATCAGATCAGCCATGATCTTATTGGATGTTAGAGCAGGGTTAAGGGGTCAAATGGCCTACTCCTGCTCCAAAGTCCTATGTTCCTAAAAGGAGATATTAAAGCAGGTGACCAAAAGACACGCAAGGACTGAGGCAGCTGTTGGACTGCACCAGGGCAGCTAGGGGGGTTGCCGGCCTCTGCACAAGAGTTTCCTTGTTAATTGATACCTTTTATGTTCTTGACAAATTCTGAAGTGTGCACCATTACATTGGTGATGAGGATAGGATGGATTATAATGATGGAGCCAACCTGTGAGTATCTGGTTCTAATTAAAGTTGGATACTCACCCCGTGACTGTTTTTGGGCAAAGAGACCCAGTGTGTAGTTGAGATGGTGCCAGACTCTGAGGGAAGGAGTGGAGCAAGCGTGGAATGATCGGTACCGTCGGAAGTTTAGAAATATACACAGAAGAAGAGAAAATAGCCCTCAGAAGCAAGAGCAATGATTTCGAGTTTAAGTCAAAATGGAACGAAAACAAGACTGGGAGTTGCTGCAGAGATTTTTTAAAGAACGAGTGGAGAGCACAGAGAAGTGTTTAAAAAGGAAAAATATCCTCAGGGAGCTGTAGGACTTGTCCCAAAAGCACGGGAAAGTGAAGAGGGCGAGTTTGCTAAGCTTCAGTCTGAGCAGAGCTTGTGGGGGCTCCGGGTAGCGATCCTTGCACTGAGCGACTTGCAGACAGAGGGATTTGGGGATTTTTGGAAAAGGAGAAGACTTCAACCTGTAAAGAAAATTACAGCACAGGAACAGGCCCTTCGGCCCTCCAAGCCTGCACCGACCATGCTGCCCGACTGAACTAGAACCCCCTACCCTTCCGGGGACCATATCCCTCTATTCCCATCCAATTCATGTATTTGACCAGACGTTTAAAACAAGAGTAAAGCCTCATCGGAGATAGGCTTTACCAGCATCTTAAAAGGGGCAGAAGAACTAAAGGGAGCATTGGTCCTTCAGAGGGAGAGTGTCTGGGGAATTAATAAGGAGATGGCAGAAGCATTGAACAGATATTTTGTGGCTGTCTTCACTGTAGAAAACAAAAAAGATATATTTGTAAATCAAGAGGTGAAAGGGAGGGAGGAATTTAAAACAAATGATCAAGGAAAGGATACTGAAAAAGTGATTGGAACTAAAAGCTGACAACTTGCTAGGATCTGATGCACTTTATTGTAGGGTCTTTTTAAAAAGTGACTGCAGAAATAGTAGGTACATTGATTGCAATTTTCCAAAATTCTCTAAATTCTGGAAAGGTCTTGAGATTGGAAAATAGTGAATTGAACTCTATTCAAGAAAGAAGGGGGGCAGAATTCAAGAAAGTACAGACCAGTTAACCTAATATCTGCCATGAGGAAATGCTAGAATCTATTTTTAAGGAGGTTAGAGCAGGGCACTTGGGCAGAGTGAAAGGGAAATCACGTTTAACTAATTTATTAGTGTCCTTTGATGGGGGTAAAAAGTAACACGGATAAAGGGAAAACTGTAGATGTGGTGTTCTTGGACTTCCAAAAGGTGTTTGATAAGGTACCACATCAGGGTACTACACAAAATAAGAACTCATGCTGTAGGAGGTAACATTAGCAAGGATAGAGGATTGGTTAGTTAACAGGAAACAGAGAGTAGGCATAAATAGGTCATGTTCAGGGAGGAAGCTGTTTCTAGTAGAGTGACACAGGAATCAGTGCTGGGACCTCAACTATTGACAGTCTGTTTTACTAACTTGGATGAAGGCACTGAATAAATGTTGCTAAATTGGCAGATGACAGAAAAAGATAGATAGGAAAGTAAAGTGAATTATGATGAGGGCCTAAAGTGTCTTCAAATGGATTTGGATAGGTTAAATAAGAGGGCAGAAATTTGACAATGGAGTATAATGTGGGGAAATGTGAACATGGTCACTTGGGCAGGAAGAATAGGCAAGCAGAATATTGTACTTAGAGATTGCAAATTCTACGTTACAGAGGGACCAAGTGTCCTTGCACATAAATCACATTCCCACCAAGTTGCATGTCATCAGCAACCTTGGATACATTACATTTTGTTCCCTCATTCAAATCATTGATGTATATTGTGAATAGCTGGGACTCAAGCACTGATCCTTGCAGGACTCCACTAATCACAAACTGCAACTCATTTATTCCTAGGGCCCGATTTTACCATTGTGTCATGCCCGTTTTCAGCCATTAACACAATCCGCGCCCCCGTCCGCGCAGATGCCCACTTTACCAAGGCCCGAAAATGGCCACAATCCAAACCGCGCCCGAAATGGGCGCAACGGCGATTTAAATGCATTTGCATGCATTTAAATTGAATTAATGAACCGCCCCGCCCAACTTTACCAGCATTTCCCCTTTTACCATCGCGTTCGCCCGTCCAGATTCGACGCCAAACAGACACGCTCAGCAAAGGTCTGTTTCGGGCGCTCCAGCTCCTGAAGAGGTGAGTTCAGAGCTTCCAACGGCTCTCTGACTCAGATCAATGGTGGAAGAGTATGGGGGGGGAGGGAGGCGAGTCAGATCATTCTCTAGTGGGGGGTAGGGAGGAGGAGGCGGGTCATATGTATCTCTGGTGGGGGGGGTGGTTAGGAGGGGGGCACAGTCATTCTCTGGTGGGGGAGAGGAGGGAGGCCCGATTGTTCTCTGGCGGAGGGGAGGGAGGCCAAATCACTTTCTGGTGGGTGGGGCGGGGGGGGGGGGGGGGGTGTGGTTGGGAGGAGGGAGACCAGTTCGCTCTCTGGTTGGGGGAGGGAGGCCAGATGGTTTCTGGCCGGGGCGGGGGGGGAGGAGGGTGGTCAGATGGACCTCTGGTAGAGGGGCGGGAGGGACCACTGCCACTCTGCGGGCGATCAGTGGGGGGGAAGGGGGGCAGAGGGTCGCGATCTTCTGGGTAGCAGGGGGGTGGATAAGGGGGATAGTTACGTTGTGGGAGTGGGGCAATCTCTGTGGGGGCCATCACTCCCACTTTTTGCAGCTGGGCCGCTTTATCCGCTTTTTGCGGCCCGGGAGCGATGTGATGGACGCGTTTTTCAATTTTTTTTCTCACTGCACATGCGCAGTTCAAAGCTCCAATCAGAGTTGCAGCGTTTCGGATGTGATAAGCCCCGCCCACACCGCGATTCAGATTCATGATTTTTTTTCCAGGCTAAGTACGTGTGGGGGCGCCTGAGAACAGATTTCCAAGTCGGATCTGAATTGCGCCCAGATTCAGCACTTAGAATGAAAATGGTAAAATCGGACCCTTAGTCTATGTTTATGTCTGTTAACCAATTCCCAATCCATGCATACCAGAGTCTTCACAGGGCGGAGGCGGAGAGGATGTTTCCTCTTGTGGAAGTATCCAGAACTGGAGGTCACAGTTTAAAAATAAGGGGTCGCCTATTTAAAATGGAGATGAGGCAAAATTGATTCATTCAAGTGGATCATAAGTCTTTGAAACTCTCTTCCTCAAAAGGTGGTGGAAGATTCTTTGAATATGTTTAAGGCAGCGGTGAATAGATTCTTGGTAGCAAGGGGGTGATAGGTTATTGAGCGTGGACAGGATGCAGATTCGAGGTTACTATTGGATTAGCCAATCTTATTAAATCTTATTAAATGGCAGAGCAGACTAGAGGGGCTGAAGGACCTTCTCATGCTCACAGCAACCAACGTTGGGAAGCGCAGGATTGATATGACATCAGAATTGAAGGCATGGGAGCATTGTAGGATGTTCAAAGAGAAAGGGAGAGGCGAAGGCATGGAGGTCTTTGAGCACCAAGGCAAGAAATGTAACTTTGAGGACTGATGGAGCAGGACGCAGTGTAGGTCAGTGAGCAGAGGAATAATCAATGATAATCTTCCTCATGCTATCCACACTGCTGCTCTGTGTGACTCAGAGGTGAGAGTGCTACCACTCAGCCACATTAACACTCAATTGCTTTTGCATTAGATACGTCTCATTTGCTTATTTACCTCTTCACCATGTGCTCATAGATAACACTCGGCATGATGGTGACAGTGATTGTGGTCCCAGAAGCAGCCAAGATGTCAGCGACCTGTGAGTCCTGTAAATTAAAGAAGAACTGTAAACATATCAAGGTTATAAGTGTAGTATATATCCAAGACACATCTTCACTAAAATTGCAGTTATTAAAAGGATACAGAAGAAAACAATTGGAATGATTATGGGATGGAAGGATCCAATTATGAGGAGCAATGATATAAACTGGGAATCTTCTGACTGGAAAAGAGAAGGTTGGTACTGAATTTTAGGAGCTGCACTAAACACTATTAATGCACAGTGGGGACAGCACGGTAGCACAGTGGTTAGCACTGCTGCTTCACAGCGCCAGGGACCCGGGTTCGATTACCGGCTTGGGTCACTGTCTGTGTGGAGTTTGCACGTTCTCCCTCTATCTACGTGGGTTTCTTCTGGGTGCTCCAGTTTCCTCCCACAGTCCGAATGGCGTGCTGGTTAGGTGCATTGACCATGCTAAATTCTCCCTCAGTGTACCCGAACAGGCACCGGAGTGTGGCGACTAGGGGATTTTCACAGTAATTTCATCGCAGTGTGAATGTAAGCCTTACTTGTGACTAATAAATAAACTTTATTTTAATATATGCATATCGTCACCCAAGTGATGCCACAGGTCACTAGCACGAGAAACTGTCAGATTGAAGAATCAGCCATGTAGTGAACACAACTTGTAAATAAAGCTCTGTTAGTTTTTAACCCTCTATTCTTCCTAGTGTCAGTTCTCCATAATTCGCAGCACAAAAACTGATGACAAGGGCTTCGAATGGCGCTTCCTCGTCACCCGAGTGGAGAAAAAAAATTAACGAAAAGTCTGGAAAGTAGACTTAGAAGAAGAGCTCTCACATGTGCTCCGGACATAACAGGAGAGAAATGATCCTCTGCAGAGTAATTATAGAATTGGGAGTGTTTTAAAAAGAGGCTAAAACTTAGGTTGTTGCCTTATTTAAAAGGAAAAAGCAAAGTCACTGCTGAAAACATGTTGTAAAGTGTGCATACGCAGCAGAAGATTTAGGGTTCCCACATTCCTGAGCGTGATGGGGGGAAAAACATTCAATTTCCTCAGAAGTTTAATATGACGGGAGAAGCCTGGCTCTAAAACAAATGTGAACAGATCATAGAGATCCTGCAAGCACACTATTCTTTGAAGCCTTTGGTGATTGCAGAGCACCTCGGATTCCACAATGGACATCAAGAGGAGGAATCAATTGCACAATTCAAGGCTGTATTAAAAAGACTTGCAGAGTACTGTGAGTTTTATAAGTTTAGTTTATTTATTAGTAACAAGTAGGCTTATAGTAACACTGCAATGAAGTTACTGTGAAAATCCCCTAGTCGCCACACTCCGGCACCTGTTCGGGTACACTGAGGGAGAATTTAGTATGGCCAATGCACCTAACCAGCACATCTTTGGATTGTGGGAGGAAGCCAGAGCACCCAGAGGAAACCCATGCGGACATGGGGAGAATCTGCAAACTCAACACAGACAGTGACCCAAGCCGGGAATCGAACCCGGGTCCCTGGTGCTGTGAGGCAGCAGTGCTAACCACTGTGCCATGTGCTGAATGATACAATTCAGGACCGATTGGTCTGTGGTCTGCAAAATGACCAATCACCTTATTCTAAAAAGAGGCCATGGAAACTGATGTTTCAACGGAGCTAGCTGTGCACGAAGCTCAGCAGCTGAGTTTGTCTACTCAGATACACAAAATGTCAGCTGAATCGACACCTAAGAGTTTCCAAACTCGTAATGTCATCGATGCATGAAGCCAGAGCGTTTGGCAGTGGAATGTTGGTGCAGGGATATCATTTGCAGAAGCTGCAGGAAAAAAGGTCATGTAGAATGTGCTTGCTGGAAGTAAAAGCCATTTACGGGCAAAAATAATAAGCGAGCACAAACCAAAAGAGCATGTAAATAGAACAAAAGAAGAAGTGTGCATGTTGTGCAAAGGGGTCAAGACAAAGAAGGCGACTCGCAGTCTGAGGATGAACTGTCACTGTATGTGTCAAGCATTATTGGTGCTATGAATAGATACTGGGTCATTCCACTGCTAAATGGACAGCCAGTAAGGATGGAAGTCGACACTGGGGCAGCAGTCTGGCTGGTCCAGAACCTGTCTATTAAAAAACCCAGACACATTCCCTTGAAACCTACAAGAATAGTGCTGAAGGCATCCACTGGTGAAGTGTTTTCACTGAAGGGCCACATTGACATAGCTGTGCAACTTAATGGGCAAACAGCAGATTTGTCCTTTCATGTAGAAAAGGGCAATTATCCGGTATTGGTGGTTCGAATACAGTTAGAAAAGATTCAGCAGAACTGGGCCAAAGTCAACCTGGCTAATGAAGGAGCAGGCCTTTCGAAAATTCTAAAGAAGCACACTATTGTGATTGATGGAGAATTGGGGAGTAAGAAAGACATCACAGATAGTTTGAAGATTAAAGAAGGAAGCCAAGCAAAATGCTTGAAGACAAAGTCGGTATCCTATGTTATCAGGTCGAAAATTGAAGCTGACTTGAAACAACTGGTGAAGACGGGAGTCTTGTAACCTGTCAGTATTAGTGAATGGGCAACACCAATAGTACCCGTCATCAAAAAGGATGGATCCGTATGGATTTGCAGACTTCAAAGTAACCCTTAATTCAGTGTTGTGTGTGGAACAATCTCCACTACCCCACATTGATGACCTGCTTTTATAGCAGGAGGACAGCATTTGCAAAATTGACATGAGCCAGGCAGACTTACAGATAAATGTAGACCACAAGTCCCAGGAACTACTGGCAATTGTGTTATATGTTTAATTGGTTGCATGATTGCTTTAAGAGGTGGTTACATGATTTGATGGTGATATCATTGGGCTGTTTCACAAGCTCCTGTGAAGTTTCATTTCCTACTAGGTACAGGCAATAGCTCCTATAATAAATCTGTTGTTGTTATTTTGAATCTACATGTGCAAACCACATCTTTTTTTCTTTGTTTAAAACCCATAATCCCTAACATTGTTAGGACATTACAAAAAGAAAATCGACAATGACTCTAGATTTTATTTCATTGAGAATATCGGGAAAAGCTCCTAAGTAGAGAAAAAAAACATTGTTGGTTCTCACACTTTGAATATTACAAGGCTGGGGAAAATCAACAACAGGATTAAAGTTTGAAGTGCTGGTGAAGGAAGACTAAGTAAGATAAAAACATATTGCATTCCTTACTGAAAAAATAAATCAGGTAGACTCCTGACTGTAACACTATATTCTGCACTCTCTCCTTTCCTTCTCCTCTATATAATCTACGAATGGTATGTTTTGTCTGTATAGTACACATAAAACAATACTTTTCACTGTATCCCAATACATGTGACAATAATAAATCAAGTCAAAGCTGCAGGGTCTGCGCACGTGTTGCAGTGTATAGCAGCAGAGCAGGAGACTTACTACGCTGTTTGAAAAGGGTGGAAGCTCTCTTTGTAGTTTTAAAATAGGGCTTTTCCCAATCAGAGAAGGATGAAATTCCAGGCAGTATCTGGCATATTTAAAAAGAAAGGATTCTTTGCTGTACAATTTGCTGTAAATTGTTGGAAGGTATTTTGAGAGACAGGATCTACAGGCATTTAGGACTGATTAGGGACAGTCAGCATGGCTTTGTGAGTGGAAAATCATGTCTCGCAAATTTGATTTGAGTTTTTTGAAGGGGTAACCAAGAAGGTAGATGAGGGCAATGCAGTTGATGTTGTCTACATGGACTTTAGCAAGGCCTTTGACAAGGTACCGCATGGTAGGTTGTTGCATAAGGTTAAATCTCGTGGGATCCAGGGTGAGGTATCTAAATGGATACAAAATTGGCTTCTTGACAGAAGCCAGAGGGTGGTTGTAGAGGGTTGTTTTTCAAACTGGAGGCCTGTGACCAGCGGCATGCTTCAGGGATCGGTGCTGGGTCCACTGTTATTTGTCATTTATATTAATGATTTGGATGAGAATATAGGAGGCATGGTTAGCAAGTTTGCAGATGACACTAAGATTGGTGGCATAGTGGACAGTGAAGAAAGTATCTCCAATTGCAACGGGATCTTGATCAATTGGGCCAGTGGGCTGACGAATGGCAGTTGGAATTTAATTTAGACAAATGCAAGGGGATGCATTTTGGTAGATTGAACCAGGACAGGACTTTGGGGAGAGTTACAGAACAAAGAGATCTAGGGGTACATGTTCATAGCTCCTTGAAAGTGGAGTCACAGGTGAACAGAGTGGTGAAGAAGGCATTCGGCATGCTGGATTTCATCGGTCAGAACACTGAATACAGGAGTTGGAATGTCTTGTTGAAGTTGTACAAGACATTGGTAAGGCCACACTTGGAATACTGTGTGCAATTCTGGTCACCCTATTATAGAAAGGATATTATTAAACTAGAAAGAGTGCAGAAAAGATTTACTAGAATGCTAGTAAACTAGCATTGATGGGGACTTGATGGATTAGTTATATGGAGAGGCTGGATAGACTGGGATTTTTTTCTCTGGAGCATAGAAGGCTGAGGGGTGATCTTATAGAGGTCTATAAAATAATGAGGGGCACAGATCACCCCTCAGCCTCCTATGCTCCAGAGAAAAAAATCCCAGTCTATCCAGCCTCTCCTTATAACTCAATGATCCAGCACGTCTTGCAGAGGTTGCTGTGGCAGGGTTGTGTGGCATCGTGATCACTGTTCTCCTGAAGGCTGGGTAGTTTGCCATCGACACGGATGCCATCATCTCACGTGAGAACACCATCCACCAGGTAGACGGTACATATTCTTGCAACTCGGCCAACGTTGCCTACCTGATACGCTGCAGGAAAGGATGTCCCGAGGCATGGTACATTGGGGAGACCATGCAGACGCTACGACAATGGATGAATGAACACCGCTCGACAATCACCAGGCAAGAGTGTTCTCTTCCTGTTGGGGAACACTTCAGCGGTCACGGGCATTTGGCCTCTGATCTGCGGGTAAGCGTTCTCCAAGGTGGCCTTCACGACATATGACAACGCAGAGTCGCTGAGCAGAGACTGATAGCCAAGTTCTGCACACATGAGGACGGCCTCAACCGGGATCTTGGGTTCATGTCACACTATCTGTAACCCCCATGACTTGCCTGGGCTTGCAAAATCTCACTAACTGTCCTGGCTGGAGACAATAAACATCTCTTTAACCTGTGTTTAACCCTCTCTCCACTCACATTGTCTGTACCTTTAAGACTTGATTACTTACCTGTAAAGACTCGCATTCCAACCATTATTTTGGTAAATTGAGTTTGTGTCTTTATATGCACTGTTTGTGAACAGAACTCCCACTTACCTGACGAAGGAGCAGCGCTCCGGAAGCTAGTGGCTTTTGCTACCAAATAAACCTGTTGGACTTTAACCTGGTGTTGTGAGACTTCTTACTGTGTTCACCCCAGTCCAACGCTGGCATCTCCACATCCTGATAACTTTCTGCCACTAGATGTCACCCTTAGTACAACTTCTGAATTCTACAATGATCAGATCCTTCTGTTTGTGCAGTGACTGCTTTGTAAATCATTCTGTGAACTCGGCCTAGCAGGACATTCCACCTTTCCTGTGCTATAGGAAATGTTATTCAGCAACTGAGCAGGATATATGAGCCATTGGCATAAACTGAGTGAAAAAAAAGTCACGTTGGAGCATCACAGCACCATCTGATGACAGATATAGAAAATGCGAGTGCAGTGACCCACTCGCTGTGGTATCCAAGGACGGGGTCACTTATCAGTGTGTTCCAAACGGTGATACTGGTTTCCTGTTTCTGTTGCTGCAGACAATGGCTTGGCCAGGGCGAAACTGCAGTAATTACAGACAGTGTATAGTGCAGCCATTATAGAAAAAAATCATAATACTCTAGATGGTGGAAATTTGAACTAAAAACAAAAAATACTGAAAGCAAATTACACACTGCGTGTAAATTGATCTTAATATAGATTCTGTCTGCCATGCTGACATTACACATTAATTGGTTAGATTCTATTTAAATTGTAATTATTACAGACTTTTGAATTCCGTGCTTATTGAAATTAATAGTTTTTGCATATTTATGGATGTCAGTGTAAAAGCCCACCTTTGAAAAATCCTTCCAAAAATGGGAGTCAACTTATGCACCAGGTGTAAAATGTGTCAAGTCAGGCGGCAACAAGGAATGGAAATACTCAGATTCATCTTCATTGAGAGGCATTGAAAAACTACATCATTAACCCGGGAAGGTGGCAAACCCAAGTTACTCTTATTGGGTATATGGAATATTTTCAACATTTTCATAGAATCCCTACAGTGCAGAAGGAGGCCATTTGGCCCATCGCACCTGCACCAACTACAATCCCACCCAGGCCCTGTAACCCCACATATTCACCCTGCTAGTCTCAATTTAGCATGGCCAATCAACCTAACCCGCACATCTTTGGACTGTGGGAGGAAACCGGAGCACCCGGAGGAAACCCACGCAGACAAAGGGAGAACATGCAAACTCCACATAGACAGCAACCCGAGGCCGGAATTGAACCCAGGTCCCTGCTGCTATGAGGCAGCAGTGCTAACCACTGTGCCACTATTCCACCCTAATAGAGCAGTACGATAGGGTTTGTTCTTGTGCCGATTGCACGTTACAGCAGGTCATCTTGGAGGCAGCGAGCTGGAGTCCCTCAATGGGATAGGATGGGAGGCTGCCCACCCAGCCCCTGCTCTGATACTCTGCACAAGTGGACCTGACCTGGTTAGGACGGCTCCTTGGCTTTGACCAGCAGCCAGTTGGACAGAGCATCAGGAGCCAAACCACCCTCTCTGGAGAGCCAACTTCATGTCATTAACTCACAGATCATTTCGAATTTCAGGTGGGAATTTGATGGCAGCGACCAGCAGGAATTCAAAAATTGAGGGAGTCAAATCTAAAGTGATGACCTTATTCGAAGGTAGATGAGCTGCTTTATTTTGTTTTAAGCTGTTATGTTTGTTTTTATTCTGCCTTAATGCTGTGCTTCAACTCGCTGGGAATTGGAAAATGCTGCTTTCGAAACTGGCTCAGCAGACTGAGAAAATTTAAAAGCAGAAAAGGGGTGGAGTCAATTCATACACTGAATATCGACAAGAACATGATTTTCAGTGAAGAAAAGATGAGGTTGTTTTATAAGCCAGTCAACATATACGCCACAATTTATGGTAATGCAACTAATGATTCCAGATTCTGGAATTATAGCAATCATTGAGATCATTACAGGATGTATTAAAACTAATTTTTTGAAGTTTCGAGATGAACTAAGATCATCCCAGGTCCCGAATAAACCAAGATTATGGAGATTGTTGCAAACTAGCAAAGACCTGCAAAATTAGTCTCTCCATTGCAACAGCAGTCCTTTAAATACAGGCTTTCCAGTTATTCTTTCACCGAAAACTGTAACAGAATCAAAATATCTCACACTGCAAAAGGCTACAGAGAGCTGTCTATGTCAGTGACAGGTTTAGGAGGTAAGTGCAAGTTTTATAAAGAGTCTGGCCTTTTTCTTATATTCGTTCAAAGGATGAAGGTGTCGTGGCTCGTCCAGCATTTATTGCCCTTATCCTAATTGGCCTTCAGAAGGTGGCGGTGAGCTGCCTTCTTGAACTGCTGCAGTCCATGTGTTGTAGGAAAACCTACAGTACTGTTAGGGACAGAGTTCCAGGATTTTAACCCAGTGACGGTGAAGGAATAGTGATGATGTATTTCCATGTCAGGATGGTGTGTGGATTGAAGGGGAATTTGCAGGTAGAGGGGTTCCAATACATTTGCTGCCTATGTCCCTTTAGGTGGTAGTGGTCATGGGTTTAGAAGGAGCTTTGGTGAGTCGCTGCAGTGCATCTTGTAGATGGTACACACAGCTGTCACTGGGTATCAGTGGTGGAAGTTATGAATGTTGAAAATGGTGAATTAGATTCCAATCAAGTGGTTTGTTTTGGCTTGGATGGTGTTGAACTTAAGCAATATTGGAAATGCACTCATCTAAATGGAGATTATTCACAATCCTGATTTAGGCTTTGTAGATAGTGAACTAGCTTTGGGGAGTCAGGGGTGCGCTATTCTCCACAGAATTCCTAGCCTCTGATCTGTTCTTGTAGCCACAGTACAGTATATATGGCTAGTCCAGTTCAATTTCTGGTCAATTGTAAAGTCCAGGTGGTTGAAAATGCAGGATTCAGCAATGGTAATGCCATTGAATGTCAAGGGGTGATGGTTGGATCCTCTCTTGCTTGGTTGGCACTTCTGTGGTGCAAATGTTACTTCCCACACGTCAGCCCAAGCCTGGATATTGTTCAGGTCTTGCCTCATATCTCCTGGACTGTCTCAGTATCTGAGGAGTAGTATATGGTTCTGAACACTGTGTAATCATTAATGAACATCCTCACTTCTGACCTTATGATGAAGTAATTGATTAAATAGCTGAAGATGGTTGTGCCGAGGACACTACCCTGAGAAACTCCTGCAGCAACGTACAGAAATTCGTGTTGTGATTTGGAACACACTGACTGGAAGGCTTGACTTTAAAATGAAGACTAGATTGTTCTTCACAACCAGATTCAATTATCCCTGCCCTTCAAATCCACTTTATCAGAACATTACAGTTGGACTAGACTTCTCATGTGCAACACTGTGGGAGATTGGTTAGTAAAATGATTTGGACAGGTTGAGTGGGTGGGCATGTGCAAGGCAGGTGCAGTATAATGTGGATAAATGTGAGGTTATCCATTTCAGCAGCAAAAATAGGAAGGCAGATTATTATTTGTATGGGTGTAAATTGAGAGAGATGGATACTCAGTGAGACCTTGGTCTCCTCGTGTATCAGTCACTAAAAGTAAGCGCGCAGGTACAGCAGGCTGTAAAGAAGGCAAATGGTATGTTGGCCTTCATAGCAAGAGGATTTGAGTATAGGGATAGGGATGTTTTGCTGCAATTGTATAGGGCGTTGGTGAGGCCACACCTGGAGTATTGTGTGCAGTTTTGGTATCCTTACTGAGGAAGGATGCCCTTGCTATAGAGGAAGTACAGCGAAGATTTACCAGGCTGATTCCTGGGATGGCAGGTCTGTCACATGAGGAGAGACTAAGTTGGTTAGCATTATATTCACTGGAGTTTAGAAGAGTGAGAACGGATCTCATAGAAACGTGTAAAATTCTAACATGATTTGACAAGATAGATTCAGAAAGAATCTTCCTGATGGTTGGGGAGTCCAGAACAAGGGTTCATAGTTTGAAGATATGGAATAAACCTTTTAAGACTGAGGTGAGAGGAAATTTGTTCACCTAGAGAGTGCTGAATGTGTGGAATTCACTACCACAGCAAGTAGTTGAGGCCAAAACATAGGGCCCGATTTTACCATCGCATTGCGACCTTTTTCGGGTGAGAAAACTTGGTAAAGTCGGGTGTGAGGTGAGTAGCATGATCCGTGCCCACCTCCGCGCTGGTTCCCCCTTCACCAAGGCCCGAAAATGGCCACGATCAGGACCGCGCCCGAAATGGACATTTAAATACATTTGCATACATTTAAATTGACTTAATGGGCTGCACGGCCAACTTTACCGGCACTTCCCCCTTTATCACCTTGTTCACCCATCCAGAATCGGCACAAAACAGACATGCTCCATAGAAGTCCGATTCGTGTTAGGAGGTAGGTGTCTAGCGTCCGACGGCTCTCTGCTTGAGATTGGCTGGGGTGGCGGGGAGTGGGGGGGGTCCGCTAACACTCTGCCTGAGATTGGTGGGGGGAAGGGGGGCAGGGATCCACAATCAATCTGGGTGGCGAGGGGCAGAGGGATAAGGGGGTCGGTAGTGTTGTGCGGATGGGGCAATGTCTGTGGGGGTCAGGGGGAGGCATTATCCAGCCTGGGAGCGATGTGGCAGGGGAGCCGCACTCTATCATTTTTTTTCTGCGCATGCGCAGTTGGAGGCGCCGATCGGAGTCGCAGGATTACGGGCCATCAAGCCCCGCCCACCGACTTCTGCAGTGCAATTTGGAATTGCTGATATTTGTTCAGGCAGAGTGCGTATGGAGACGCCTAAGAACAGGTCTAAAAGTCAGATCTGAAACACTCCCAGTTTCAAGTCCGCCCAGCACTTAAAATCAAAATGGTAAAATAGGGCTCGTTGTGCGATTTCAAGAAGAAATTAGATGTAGCTCTTGGGGCTAAAGTGATCAAGGGAACTCTATTCTATGACATGGGGGACAGCGGGATCAGGACATTGAATTTGATGATCAGCCATGATCAAAATGAATGACGGAGCAGGCTCGAAGGGCCGAAAGGCCTCCTCCTGCTTCTAGTTTCTATGTTGTATTGTTAGAATGATCACAGATTTGGATATATAATTGAGATTCTGGGTATGTTAATTATTATAGATTATATGTAAACTGTATTTGTAGTTTTTGGGTAAACCACGACGACTGAGATTATTACAGGCTGTGGGTAAAGTGTGAATTTGTTCCACTGTTGTAAACTGTCCCTCACCTTCAGTCCAATGATGTTCTGTCCATTGATTTCACAAATATTATGGCCAGTTAGCAGTCCGTTCCTGGCTGCGGAACTATCTTTCACGATGGAAGTGATTTTTCCATGTTTATATATAAACCCGACATGGCCACTGCTGTCCTTATGCATTGTAATCGTTCTCTGGAATGGCCTTGAAGGAGAGAGGGAGAAAAAAATATATAAAAAGAATAATCTGGATTTACAAACAGTATTGAAAGAATGACAATCTCATTGATCAGAAAAAATTGCTTGTCAGAAAAAGACATTATCTTTCTAATTCATCTTCTACCATCCTGTGTTCCGATCCCAGTTGATGTTATTACCGGATGGGAAAGTTCCAGAATGGAACACTGGCTTTAAAGACCATAGTTATTACTGTTTTATTCAGAACCAGGGGGTGAACAACAATGCCAATTAGCTTCTAACAACAAAAGAATTATTAAAACATGAATAATTTGACAATAATACAGTTCTCCGTCTCTCCCACTTATCTTCACAAATGTATATGGATTTTAAGAATAACAAGGGTCACAAAGTATATATTGTGTTGTAATGTTCTCAATGTAAACTAATAGGCTAACTGTGGTCAGATACACCCTACTCTAAAACCAAATGACAGGTGCAACCAGCCAAACATCTGTGGATTTCTCCACAAATCAGATGATTAATATGCTCGGAGCCAACTAACCTCACTGGACTCTGGCTTCCACAAGAAGGTTCCCAAATTCCTCTCTCAAAAGTACATGCCTTAGAATCTTCTTCCACACAATGCTTTCTCTTGGTTGTTTTCAGCAAGGATCCACTTCCAGGATTTCCAACTTTTCTTTCAGTATTCCTCTGTCTTGAATTGTCACGTGCCTTCAAGCTTCCACACAATCTCTCAAGTACTCATCTCCAACAGACTACTATTGTTTCACAGACTGTACTTAGGTCAGCAATCTTAGGATTGCTTCAGATATCTGGCTTCTCTCTAGCCAACTTCACCAAGTCTGCACTTTTCAGCTCTGTCTTTAACTTTAATGAACAGTACCATTGTTCAGTGTCGAATTCATTTGTCCCTTTAACTTCAATTTTCCTGACTTCTCTTTTCATTACCTGGTTTCTTGAACTAGATCTTCTTTAGATTCTGGGACTTGTTTTCTTGTCCATTACTCCATTGTATTGTTTTTCTGCTACTGACAGAACTATGAGCACTGTTCCTCTGTCACTGCTAAGTTTCTTCTGCTCTGGGTTCAGTTAAACCACACTTAAAAAATCTTTCTTCTTAAAGGTGCCCCTGGTTGCTAAGCAACAGCTCATTCTTTCTCCGACCTCTTGTTTACTTTTCATGTAATAAACTCTCAGAACAATAGAGAGACAGTTTGAAATGAAATCAAAAAGCCCATACAGGCAAACACCTTTGTTTCACATGAATCTAACTAAAGTTTTAACCCTTTCTTACACAGAAACACTGAATTGAATTCACTTAAATCTATATCTTACTCTAATATCCAACAATACCAACATAGATTACTTACAAGTACTGGTAGGTGAGAGTTTTTGATTAATCACAACAATTGGTCTTGATCAATTTATCTACAACAGAACTAGACATGAGGTGAGGAAATTCCTACTGGTGGTGAGCTTTGTATCTGTAGGTCCAAAGTCACCTGTTTGCCCCAAGCACATTATACTCAGAGAACATGAGATAGGATATAGGAGTGCACTCAAAAAAACTGAGGACTGAATTCAAATAACGTGAAACCATGAGACTTAGCAACAGCAAGTGGCTATTCTGTCAATTGGGCCTGTTTCATTATACAGTTAGATCATGGCTGGTCTATTCATTAACTTCATTTACTTGTCTGTTCTCCATGTCCTTAGATAACCTTGCCTCAGAAAAGTAAAGAGCTGAAAAGATATGGGGAGGGAATTCTGGAACTAAAAGCCTAAAACAAACTGAAGGCAAGGCCACCAAGGGTGCATGGAGGTCAAAGGAAGTGGGGGATAGAGGCATCACGTTGTTACAGCTCAGCAAGTCATTACAATACAGAAGGAAGCCATTCAGCCCATCAAATCCATAACAGAGCTCTGCACCAGACAAGGAACACAGATGTTTGGGAGGGTCGTAGAACTGGAGATTACAGAGATTGGGGCGGAGGCAAGACCACAGAGGGACTGCTGGACTGAGAGCTGGTTAGATCAGTGAGCACAGTAAGAAGTTTAACAACACCAGGTTAAAGTCCAACAGGTTTATTTGGTAGCAAAAGCCACACAAGCTTTCGAGGCTCTAAGCCCCTTCTTCAGGTGAGTGGGAATTCTGTTCACAAACAGAATTTATAAAGACACAGACTCAATTTACATGAATAATGGTTGGAATGCGAATACTTACAACTAATCCAGTCTTTAAGAAACAAAACAATGGGAGTGGAGAGAGCATCAAGACAGGCTAAAAAGATGTGTATTGTCTCCAGACAAGACAGCCAGTGAAACTCTGCAGGTCCACGCAACTGTGGGACCTGCAGAGTTTCACTGGCTGTCTTGTCTGGAGACAATACACATCTTTTTAGCCTGTCTTGATGCTCTCTCCACTCCCATTGTTTTGTTTCTTAAAGACTGGATTAGTTGTAAGTATTCGCATTCCAACCATTATTCATGTAAATTGAGTCTGTGTCTTTATAAATTCTGTTTGTGAACAGAATTCCCACTCACATGAAGAAGGGGCTTAGAGCCTCGAAAGCTTGTGTGGCTTTTGCTACCAAATAAACCTGTTGGACTTTAACCTGGTGTTGTTAAACTTCTTACTGTGTTTACCCCAGTCCAACGCCGGCATCTCCACATCATGACTAGATCAGTGAGCACAGGGGTGGTGGATGAACAGGACTTGGTGTGAATTAGGGCATGGACAGCAGAGTTTTGTATAAGCAGCCCTGAAGATTGGAGGCCAGCCAGGAGAACATTGGAATAGTTAAATCTGGAGGTAATGAAAACACGGAATTTAACAACAAACGGACTGAGGAAAGGGTGGAGATGGAGGATATTCCAGAGGTGGAAGCAGTCTTTTCTTTATGGTGTAACGGGTATGGAGTATGATGTTCAGCTCAGAATCATACAGATGCACCAGGAAAGTGCACTACAGTTGCTTGTTTCACCAATGGGTCTAAAATTGTACAAATTTTAAACACAAATTTATCTGACGGTGAGAAGCCTCCAAATAAAACCTAGAAAGGGTTCTTACAAATCATAATCATTGAGGATTTGTACTTAATTGAAGGAATTGAACCTCACCCCCGCCTCCCTCACTGTGCAACCAGACCCAGACATGGAATAGATACCGACCGATCACGGACAATGACCGAGATCCTGTCCTGCGGAGCAAGCTTCAGTGCCTTATGTGCTTTGTCGGTGCTCCAGCCTGCACAGTTCTCCCCGTTCAGTTGGAGGATCTGGTCCCCAAAGCGCAGCCCAACGAGAGAAGAAGGGGAGTTGGCCTGTACCAACTGGACAAATATCCCCTAAAAGGGAAGAATGAGGAGATAATGGATGAAGAGGAAAGAGAAAGAAAGAGAAAAAGAACAAACAAACTTGCATTTACACGGCACCTTTCCTGACTTCAGAACTTCCCTTTACAGCCAATGAAATAGCTTTTGAAATGTTGCATTGTAGGAAATGCAGCTGCCAATTAGCACATGCCAAGGACACATGACCAACATGATAATTAATCTGTTTTTATATTTCTAGATCTATTCAATCTGTTTTTCAGTGAATTTGCTGGAAATACAGGAATTGGCCGGGACATCTGGGAGGTCCCTGCTGCTCCTTTTCAGAATGTCATGGAATATTTCCCGTCTGCCTGACCTCCGAGGGCCTCAGCTCAGTGTCTCATCCGACAGGCAGTGGTGGCGATTCTCCCAAAAGTGCTGAATTGGCGAGAAAACTAGTATAATTCACGACTGTTTTTTCAGTTCAACTTCAGACCCAAATCTCCCCACTCTGTGCAATGCAGAGATCACAATGTGAATATCATTAAAAGTTCGGGGGGGGGGGGCCTATTCATATCAGAGTCTGACAGTTCTGGAACTCTGCGCATGCAGAGCAATCGCTGGTCAGCCCGGGACCCCCGCAGTCCTGCCCCTCCTGCCTCCCCCCACGGCCCGACTGCAGCCCGCACAAGCATTCCCGGGCCAGCACCGGGCAGAGCACTCCGATCTCCAGTCCCCCCCCCCCCCACCAGCAATGGGAAACCCCCCATCCCCACACCGGCAGGCCCACCCCCATTGACCCCCCCTGGGAGACAGACCCCACCTGGCAGACCACCCCCCGGGAGGCAGACCCCCTCCCCTCCCCAGCAAACCACCCCCCCCAGCCCGTCCCGATCACTGGCCTCCCTCCAACCCTGACCGATCCCAATGCAGAGTGGCAGCAGGACCCCCCACCCCCACCGATCGCCCTTGGCCCCACCCCACGCCCCATCCCCTTGGCCCTGTCCCCTTTACCGCGCCCCCTTGCCCCCCAATGTCACACCCCCTGGGCCCACCCCCATGGCACTGCCAGATGCCCAATGGGCAGTGCCAAAGTGCACCCTGGGCAGGGGCACTTTGCTCCTTGGGCAGTGCCAGGGGGCACTGATTTAAATTCTCTTCCCGCCGGTTTCCAGCACAATCCCGACTGCACCTGTTCTCTGGCTCTGGGAGATGCGCATGCGTCGGGAACGCATGTGCGAATCCCGCAAAATGGCCAACACGCGATTCTCCCATTCCGATGTGCCAAAAAATGTGCGCATCGGGATGGGAGAATCCCCCCCAGCATTTCTGGAACTGCAGCACTCCCCCAGTACGGCAAGGGGAATGTCAGCCTGGATTATGCGCCTAAATCTTTGAAGTGAGACTTGAAGCTATCTGTCCGACCACCTCATCAGTCAAAAATAAGCTGCAATTTATATGGATTAATTAAAGTGGACCATACAACCTCTCCAGACTGGAACCAAGAGGTGGACAGAACAAGCTAACCTGCTGTCCCATCTACAGAAATTCATCAACCAAACTGGAAAACTTAAACAGAGGGAAATCTTGGGCATGAGGTAAGGTAAGGTACGCGACTGAATGAATTCCAACTCAGTCACATGAATCACCTCCGACGGTGACCTTTCGGAAGAATATGTTTATTCAGAATTGAAGTGGGGAGATTGTTTCAAACGGAAGAAGCGATATTTGCTGGGAAATAGAAAAGAAAACGACAGTGGTTTTAATTGGATAACTCTTCAAAGAGCTGGCCCAGCTCGATGAATTGAAGGACCTCCTACAGTGCAGTCAATTCTACAACAGGACCTTGGGATGTGTTATTTACTTACCTTGTCGATTGCACGCAGACGCAGTCCAACCTTTCCATCTTGGTCCTTGCAGAGGATCACTTCACGTATTCCAGTTCTGATCTCTGCTCGGTGAAGTCCCAGATTGTTTCCAGTTATCGGAGCCACCATGTTATTCAGGGCTGACTGATTGCTGGTGACTTCCTATGGAGTGAAATAAAAAAACAAAACTGTGAATAAGAAAGAGTAGGAGACCGAGGATGAGATGGATAGGCAGCTGTCTGCAAATTGTCTCTGGAGTCTGAAAGGTTCAAAGCTGGTGATGTTGAATTAATGGACACACTGTCAGAAGCAGTCACCTTAATGGAAATATCACCAGTAACGCTTGGTATGGCATGAATTATGGGAGCTATTCCATCAGTGACCAGCATGAAGGATCCTCAGCAAAACAAAGCCAATGGAATTCAGAGAGAAAACTCTCTACTGGTTGGAGTCAGACCTGGCACAAAGGAAAATGACTATGGTTGTTGGAGGTCAGCTATCTTCCGTTGTGCCAGGTCTGACTCGGGCTAGCAGTGGGTTTTCCCCGATTCCCAATGACTCCAGTTTTGCTCGGGCTCCTCGGTCAAATGCTGCCTTGATGTCAAGGGCAGTCAATCTCACCTCACCTCTTTTGTCCATGTTTGAACCAAGGCTGTAATGAGGTCAGGAGCTGAGTGACCCTGGAGGAACCCAAACTGAGCGTCACTGAGCAGCTTATTGTGAAGCAAGTTCCGCTTAAGAATTATCCACATTGTGTGAGATTACAGTCACGTGTTGGACAATGTGGGCTGAGGGTTCAGAGTTTCCCTTCCCCAGAAGCTACCAGTGTGTTGGTTTGGTTTTTTCAATGTAACCACCTTTTCACACCTTTAAGATGGTATTTACACTCAGAATCTATGTACTGCTGGTTTGACATCTTAATCATCTGAAGCGTAGTCACTGTTGCAAAATAGGAAGCGTGGCAGCCCACTTGTGCACAGCAGGATCCCACAAGCAGCACTGTGATAATAATGAAAGAATCTGTTTCAATGATCTTGGGTGAGTAAAGACATGAGGGCTCTTGTGCTCAACTTTGAAATTGTGCCACGGGATCTTTCACATCCCTGAGAGGCCAAATGGGGCCTCGGTTTAAAGTTTAGTCTGAAATGGGACCTCCGACTGTGCAGCATTCTCTTCATACTGACTGGGAGTGTAAGCCTGGGTTAAGTGCTCAACTGTCTGGATTGGAGTTTGAGTCTTTAACCACCTGAGCGGCAAGAGTGCCACACTGAGCCATGGCTGATAACAGATTAAAGACAGATATTTATTATACAGGTCAAATGAATTATTTTTTTCTACTGGAAGAAAATCTCTCCAGGCAGCCTATGGGTAAGGGAAGGCTGAGAGAGGGGGAGGGGGAGATGGGGGGCTTGTCATGTTTATTGCATTCAGCCAAATCCATTGGATGCTTACTCCAGATTTCGGGACAGGCACCAGCTCCATGTTTTGCTTCACATCCTCACTGTTCAGGTCCAGGCCCATATAGTCCCCCAGCTCCTTCAGGTCCGGATATAAACCTGAACCTAAAGAAAAACACCTCAATCAGTTGCTTTAAGAGGGATTCAACATCAGCACAGACCCACCCCCTTACAACTAAAGTAACAGACATTGTAAAACCTCAACCAAACCGACTCGGCACAAACAACAAAAGTTTGGTTTGGGACCCTGATTTACAACCGCACTGGATTTTACCCTCCGTTCTTTATAACTGGACACAAGGTAGGTGGATATGAACCCATGGGGTGGGCCTGGGACTTGAAATCAGGCAGAAGGGGGTAGAAAGGGTGTGTAAATTGATAGGGAGAGGTGTAAAACAGTAGAAACCTAGTTAGGAACATTGGATGATGAAGATTCTTTACAATCCTTGGACCTGTTCCGGCATTCAGTTAAGATCATAGTTGAAATACGTTTCAAGTTCAATTACCTTTCAAATTCCTCAATACCCTTATCTAAGTTTAACGGCCTGCCATAAAAGCTCCAGTTGTCCCTCGGCATCCAATGCTTTTGGGGAAAGAAAACTTCAGGTTCCCAGAGGAAATCGTTTCTCTGTATCTATGCTACTGATTCCTTGAACATTATAAACTTCTTGATTAGATCACCCCTCAACTTTCTAAAGACAAGGAATACAATCCACATTCACAAAAGCTGCCATCAAAAGTAAATCATTATCATTCTGCTGAATCTGCACTGTTTTATTTGATTTATTATTGTCACATGTATTAACATACAGTGAAAAGTATTGTTTCTTGTGCGCTATACAGACAAAGCATACCGTTCATAGAGAAGGAGAGAGTGCAGAATGTAGTGTTGCAGTTATAGCTAGGGTGTAGAGAAAGATCAACTTAATGCAAGGTAGGTCCATTCAAAAGTCTGATGGCAGTAGGGAAGAAGCTGTTTTTGAGTCAGTTGGTATGGGATCTCAGACTTTTGTATCTTTTTCCCGACGGAAGAAGGTGGAAGAGAGTATGTCCGGGGTGCATGGGGTCCTTGATTATGCCGGTTGCTTTTCCGAGGCAGTGAGAAGTGTAGACACTGCCAATGGATCGGACGCTGGTTTGCGTGATGGACTGGGCTTCGTTCACAGCCCTTTGTAGTTTCTTGCGGTCTTGGACAGAGCAGGAGCCGTACCAAGCTGTGATACAATCAGAAAGGATGCTTTCTATGGTGCATCTGCAGAAGTTGGTGACAGTTGTAGCGGACATACCAAATTTCCTTAGTCTCCTGAGAAAGTAGAGGCGTTGGTGGGCTTTCTTAATTATAGTGTGGCCATGGGGGGATCAGGACAGTTGTTGATGATCTGGACACCTAAAAACTTGAAGCTCTCGACCATCTCCACTTTGTCCCCATTGATGTACAGTAAGAAGTTTAACAACACCAGGTTAAAGTCCAACAGGTTTATTTGGTAGCAAAAGCCACACCAATGTAAACAGGTGCATGTCCTCCACTACACTTCCTGAAGTCGATGACTATCTCCTTCGTTTTGTTGACATTGAGGAAGAGATTATTGTCGTCGCACCAGTTCACCAGGTTCTCTATCTCTGTCCTGTACTGTGTCACGTCATTGTTCGTGATCCAACCCACAACAGTGGTGTAATCAGCAAACTTGAAAATCAAGTTGGAGGGGAATTTTGCCGTACAGGCAAAGGTGTATAAGGAGTATAAAGCTGTGGATCTTCCTTGGATCTTCAGGTAAGCGTTCTCCAAGGCGGCCTTCACGACACACGACAGCGCAGAGTCGCTGAGCAGAAACTGATAGCCAAGTTCCGCACACATGAGGACGGCCTAAACTGGGATGTTGGATTTATGTCACATTATCAGTAACCCCCACAGCTTTCCCCCTGATCTTGCAGAATCTTACTAGCTGTTCTGTCTGGAGACAATACACATCTCTTTAACCTGTGTTTAATGTTCCCTCCACCCACATTATCTGTACCTTTAAGACCTGGCTGGCTGTAGAGATTTGCATTCTAATTAGTATTCTGTAACTTGATTTCTGTGTCGCTGTGCACTGTTGGAGAACAGATTTTCACTCCATCTGACGAAGGGGCAGCGCTCCGAAAGCTTATGGTATTTGCTACCAAATAAACCTGTTGGACTTTAACCTGGTGTTGAGAGACTTCTTACTGTGCTTACCCCAGTCCAACGCCGGCATCTCCACATCATGATAGCAGGAGTCAGAGAGAGAGAGAGACAGAGAAGCAGAGGTTTAGGGGGAATTCCAGAGTTTAGGGTTTGGTAGCTGAAGGCACAGCCACCAATGGTAGATCGAAGGAAATTTGATTTGTGCAGGAGGTCAGAATTGGAATAATGCCTAATTTTTAAGTTACATAAAGGATTTCTCTGTCCTTCTGAGACCCAAACACACACAACAATTTGAAGGAGGGTCTGCCTCTGTTCTCCTTCAAACTGCCCATCTCCCTTCCATTTTAAGTCAGAATACAAAAACATGAGGGAGTGTTGGAATTGCCATATTTTCTGAAGATAATGTAATTGAAATTCTGTAGATTATGCCCTGGCATTTACATTTTGGTATCTAATAGTTTCTGTTGATAGATGTTAAATACCTCATAGCTTAAGATATTAAGGTTAACAGGTGTTGGGTGCTGATTAGTTAGTTAGACTGAGATGTGTATAAGAAGAGTCAGCTAGCACTGAGGGAGATTGTGTTACGCTGGTGAAGTAAACTCTGTAGTAAACAGTCTCCACCAAAGCAACCTAGTCTCTGTTAGAGAAATTCCCAAGCCTGGTGTAAAGGAGACATTTAGTGCTGGGAATGTGTCCTCTGAGGGTTAAGAGGTCAGAGGAGGTAGCTGGAAGATGGTGGAGGGGGCATGGATAAAAGGGAAGACAACGAGGAGAATTCTAAGTTTGTGATTTTGAAAATGGAGGTTTGGTGAATAATTGGGATGTAGACATCAAAATAAGGACAAAATACAGGGTAAACTACAATAACTCACCACTTCCAGCATCTGGGACATCGGCCTCAATTGCTGGCAAGGCCTGGTTGGCTACAATGGTGGCCTGAGCCTAAAAACAAACATTAAAATCAACTCACGCACTTACAATAAATAGAATCACTAAGTTATTCTAATTGTAGAATATAGGAATCAGCCCATTCGTCAGCTGGTTTATGTCTCAGTTTTCTTTTGAAATTATTCACTCTGCTTACTATATTTCTTTAGCCACCAGTTTTGTGTCCCTTTAGTTCTTTCAGTCTTCTATTCTTAATATCATTAATCCCAAAAGGTAATCCAACCCTTTTCTTTGTTAGCTTTCCTGCCCTCGTTTCCATATCTATTTTTACCCCAGGAATAGTTAAATCTATTTAAATTATTCCCTTTATAAACCACTGTCTTCACATTTCCCTATTGAATTACTTATTGCAACTATGTTCTACCTTTCTCCATTACTTTCATTGTTTGAACCTCTCTATATTTTGCATTCATTTCAGATGCATTTTTCAAATTAATATTAACCCTCCGTCATTGATATGGGATTTCAATGTCAAAAATTACTCTTTGTTAACACTGAATGACTCACTCATCAATTCACCATGGACGTTAACTAAAATCTGTCAGTAATTCACGATATTCCTTCAAAGGTTCTGTTTTTCAACTTCTGGCTTTAACTTCAGACACTCTTTGCATTTGGCATATTGTCATATCTCCTCCTTAAGTGCCACCCTTCTTCTGTGTTACTTTAAAAGTTACAATGTATATTCATGACCTTTTGGTGTAATGTTCAAGTATAAAACTCCCTCTGCTCTGCTGGTCCTGGTGGGTTTTATGATTGAGACTGACAGCTTAGTTCAAAAACATCCTGCACTGTGTCCTCTTAAAAATCAGGTTGCAACTGACCAAAGATTATTTGATTTTCAACCAGTTGAGAAAAAAATGCTTCTATCCTATCAGACTGGCCTGAATTTGCCAACAATTAAATGATTGTCCTCAATCAATCATCGACCTTTTAATCGGTATAGAAACTGTATTAAAAATCATCAGAACCGACCTGAATTACTTTGGAGACCTGCAGATCCTCCAGAGATGGATACAGAGACATTCTTTCTTTCAACCTTTGCACTGAAATGAACAGAGTTATCAATTATACTTATGGAAAAACTTTGTTTAATTTCAATCATGCATTACCACACATGAAACATGAATAGCAATGCACAGCCCCGTGTGATGTCAGCAATGAGAAAAGGCCATTCAACCCATCAAAACCGTTCTCTTGGTGCCCAAAATGAAAACATAAAAATGCTTGAAAAATTCAGTGGGTCAGCCGTCCTGAGGAGAAAGTAGGGTTCACATTTCAGTGACCTATTTGGGGAAGATACCTGTAGGTCCTGAGGCCCTTTTGGTATTGTGTTTTGAGATGACCAAGGTGAGATGCTAATAATCAGGAAATAAATAAATCTTATCCAATAAAAATTCAGGGAACACTGATGAATGTTTTTGAATTCACAGTATAAATGAAAAGCACAACTTGTTGAAATCATCCTACTCTCTGTCTTGACTTGTCCTGATTAAAAATAACTCCTTGAAAATACTTTTCCTACCAACCTTAAATCAAAAGGTTGTAATGATCATGTTCCAGCTTGTTTTGAAGCTATTTGGAAAAACAAACTCCTAATTACCCTTGTGGCCTGAGGTAAGACAAGCTTCCGGTTGTGAACTTCTGTGATGCGTGTTGGTGGATCCTCCAGGTTACATGTGTGGTGTCAAACTCAGAGAGACAATTTATATAGGCATCTCCAACTCAACAGAAGAATAACCTTGGTTACCCTTGCCTTGCAGGAGCCTTCAGTGGACAATGGGGATGATATTGTTGGAAAATAACTAAATTTTGGGGCATTGCGGGGTAAATTAGGAGAACAGATCCCATAAACCTGGCTTGTATTCCAATAATAACAATAACTTATATTTGTATTGTGTCTTTGATAAATAATGAAACATCCACAAGTAAATCACAGGAATAATATAGAATAATAGAATCCCTACAGTGCAGGAGGCCATTTGGCCCATCGAGCCTACACCAACTCTCTGACAGAGTATCTTGCCCAGGCCCTCTCCCCCACCCTATCCTGTAACCACACACATTTACCATGGCTAATCCATCTAATCTACACACCTTTGGATACTAAGGGGCAATTTAGCATGGTCAATCCACCTAACCAACACATCTTTGGACTGTGGGAGGAAACCAGAGCACCCGGAGGAAACCCACACAGACACGGGGAGAATGTGCAAACTCCAACATAAAAAATATGAAACAAGATATGATACTGAGTAATATAGAGAGATATTAGGTCAGATGACCAACATTTGGTCAAAGAGGTAAGGTTTAAGAAGCATCTTAAAGAATGAAAGAGAGGTGGAGGGCCTTCATTCCAGAGTTAGGGTCTAAATTGCTGAAGGTGTAGTCACTAATGGTGGATCAATGAAAATCAGGAATGATTAACATGCCTTTGATGAGTGTGATGTTATGCAGGGTTGTGGGGCTGGAGGAGTTTACAGAAATAGGGAAAGGCCATGGAGGGATTGAAAAACAAGAGTGAAAGGACATCAGGATTGTGGAAGATAGACAATGAGAGGCTAACTAGGATTGCACAGGAATCTATACAAGTCTAGTGGCAACAAAAGCATGAGTGTGGATTTCAGTGGCAGATGTGCTGAGGTGGGGCTGAGCTGACCAATATTACAGAGAGGAACATTGGCCGTCTTAATGATGATGCAGATATTTGGCTGGAAACTCATTTCAGGGCTAAATATGAAGCCAAAGCTGCAAATTGTCTGATTCAGCCTCAGACAGTTCGGAGTGAAAAAGATTTGGTAGTTTGATAACAGAAGTCTGAGGAATGATCTGGTCGCGCTGTTTAAAGTGTTCAGAGAATTCAATAGGTTAGGTATAGAAAAACAATGACCTCTGGTGAGGGAAACGTGGACAAGTATATACAATTTTACATTTTTCTTTTATTCTAGCTGGTCAACATTTATACCTATTGTTAATTTAGGTCTTGGTGTGCAGGGGTCGGTGAGACAAACTTCAAAAGAACATAAACAAGTTGGTGAAACGGGGAGACAGTTGGCAGATAAAGTTCAATGTGGAGAAATGTGAAGTGATTCCTGTGATAGAAAGAACATAGAGAGACAATATAAGATCAGGGATACAACTCTATAGAGTGTGCAGGAGCAGAGGGACCTGGGCAGATATGTGTACAAAACATTGAACGTGGCCGGACAAGTTGACTGTGAGGTTACTAAAGAATACAGTATCCTGGGCTTTATTAATAGATTGCAAGAGCAATGAGGTTAATGCTGAACTTGTATAACACACTATTTAGACTTCAGCTAGAACGTTGTGTACAATTCTAGGCGCCACGTTGTAGGAAGGAGGCGAACATATTTGGAGAGAGTGCAGAAAGGTTTACATGAATGGCTCCAGGGATGAGAATCTTCAGTTATGAGGATAGATTGGAGATGTTGGGACTATTTTCTTTGGAGAGAAGGCTAAGAGATGATTTGATAGAACCATAGAATCCCTACAATGCAGAAGGAGGCCATTCTGCCCATCGAATCTGCATCAATTCTGGGAAGAGAATCTTACCCAGGCCCACCCCACCCTATCCACATAACCTCACACATTTACCATGGCTTATCCACTTAACCTACACATCTTGGGTCACATATAGGCAATTTAGTGTGGCCAATCCACCTAACCTGCATATCTTTGGACTGTGGGAGGAAACCAGAGCAGCCAAGCGAAGCCCACGCAAACACAGGGAGAATGTGCAAACTCTGCACAGTTACACAAGGCCGGCATAATCTCCCTATTTTTGCAATCAATTGCCTTCACAATAAATGATCCAGCTGATCTTTTCCTGCGCATCATTTTCAGATGGTCTGCAGAATAATGGAACAATTCAGAATGCGACTCCATCTCCTCCTGCGACTGGGGTATAATCCATGAGGAGCTTTTGGCCAAGGACTCAAAGCATACACACCAACTAAATCACACCTTCATAACTGAACCATGATACAACATGGCAGCTTCTAACCTCCACCTTCTAAAAATTCTTACAACAACAAAGCTGAGGCTGAATCCGAGGGAAGGATTGAAATATTTGCAATTTGTCATTGCCATCTCCCGAGATAGAAACACCCTCCAGTGAGCAAATTGCAACATAATACCCCAGGGAAACAGCACCTCACCATCTTCACAAACAACTCTTTTTTTACAGCTAGTTCAACACTGTAGAAGGGATTAACTCTCTGAACATCACAAGAAATATCTGACGCTAAAATGCCACCCCTACTACTGCCATGGGAATTCACCTCTGTTATCCTGACAGCAGATTACATCCCACCCACGGGGACATGAGGACTGTGCTGGATGAAAAATACATCACCACAAATAGCCTTGAGATGAAACATCCCGAGGTCTTGTTCATTGTGGCCGGCGACTTCAATCAGGCCAAGCTCAAGAGCGTACTACCAAGTAACCACCAACACACCTCCTGTTCCACCAGAGGCCCAAACATCTTAGACCACCGCTACACAAATATCAAACATGCCTACCACTCTAGCACCCGCCCACACTTTGGCAAATCAGACCGCAAGGCTGTGCTCCTGCTCCCAGCTTACAAGCAAAAACTGAAACAAGATAATCTGCCAAAGAAAGCCGTGCAATGTTTGTCTGAGGAATCAGATGATCTTCTATGAGACTGCTTAGAGTCAGTAGACTGGTCAGTATTTAAAAACTCTGTGACCAATCTGAACGAGTACGCCACTAAAGTAACTGACTTCATTAGTAAGTGTGCAGAAGTCTGTGTGCCAAAGAAGTAAATCCGTGTGTTTCCCAAACGGAAACCATGGATGAACTGGGATATCCATTGTTGCTGACATCCAGGTCTGAGGTGTTCAAGTCAGGCAACACTGACCGAGACAAAAAAGCCAGATACGATCTAAGGAGATCCATCAAAGATGCCAAATGACAGTACCGGACCAAGCTAGAGTCCCAGGCTAGCCACATGGACTCTTGCCAACTATGGCAAGGTTTGCAAGACATAACAGGCTACAAGATTAAGGCACCGGCTCCAATGCACCCTTCCCCGATGACCTCAATGCATTCTACGCCCGTTTTGAGCAAGAGGTTCAGTGAGAGCATGCCCTCCACCTCGGAAGCCTCGGACGAACCTGTATCCAAGGTCACCATTGCCAATGTCAGAGCAGCCTTCTCAAAAGTCAACCCATAGAAAGCGACTGTCCCAGATGGGGTACCTGGATGAGCACTCAGGTCCTGCGTGGACCAGCTGGTTGGTGTATTCGCAGACAACTTCAACCTCTCTTTACACCAATCTTGAAGCAGATAGGGACCTCGGGACCAAGCTCAGGTCCTTATCTGCTTCAAGAAGATGACCATCATCCCGGTACCAAAGAAAAGCCAGGCAGCGTGCCTTAATGACTATCATCCGGTGGCTCTAACATCCAACAATATGAATGCTTCAAAAGGTTAGTCATGGCACAAATCAATTCCTGTTTTCCAGACTACCTGGATCCACTACAATTTGCCTATTGCCACAACAGGTCCACAGCAGACGCCATCTCCCTGGTCCTACACACAACTCTGGAACACCTAGATAACAAAGACACCTATGTCAGACTCCTATTCATAGACTACAGCTCAGCCTACAACATCATTATTCCTATGAGACTCATCTCCAAACTCCGTGGCCTGGGGCTCAGCTCCACCCTCTGCAACTGGATCCTAGACTTTCTAACCCACAGGCCACAATCAGTAAGGGTAGGCAACAATACCTCCTCCACAATCACCCTCAACACCGGTGCTCCACAAGGCTGTGTTCTCAGCCCCCTACTATACTCCTTATACACCCATGACTGTGTGGCCAAATTCCCCTCCAACTCAATTTTCAAGTTTGCTGATAACACCACCGTAGTGGTTCGGATCTCAAACAATAATGAGGCAGAGAACAGGAAAGAGATAGAGAATCTGGTGAACTGGTGCGGCAACAATAATCTCTCCCTCAATGTCAACAAAACAAAGGAGATAGTCATCGACTTCAGGAAGTGTAGTGGAGGGCATGTCCCTGTCTACATCAATGGGGACAAAGTAGAAATGGTCGAGAGCTTCAGGTTTTAGGTGTCCAGATAACCAACAACCTGTCCTGGTCACCCCATGCCGACAATATAGTTAAAAAAGCTCACCAATGCCTCTACTTTCTCGGAAGACTAAGGAAATTTGGCATGTCCACTACAACTTCTACAGATGCACCATAGAAGATATTCTTTCTGGTTGTATCACAGCTTGGTATGGTTCCTGCTCTGTCTAAGACTGCAAAAAACTACAAAGGGTTGTGAATGAAGCCTAGTCCATTACGCAGACCAGCCTCCCATCCATTGACACTGTCTACACTTCCCGCTGCCTCGGCAAAGCAGCCAGCATAATCGAGGATCCCATGCACCCTGGATGGAGTTCTAGAACCATAGAAAAATTGTGGCACAGAAAAAGGCCCTCCAGCCCCTTGAGTCTGTGCTGGCCAAAAAAGAGAAAAAGAAACTAACCATTCATTTTAATCACACTTTCCAGCACCTTGTCTGCAGCCTTGCAGGTTCCAGCATTTCAAATGCAGATCCAGGTACCTTTTAAATGAGGTGAGCATTTTAGCCTTAACCACCAATTCAGAAGGTGTATTCTAGACACCCACCACCTCTGGATGAAAAAGAATGTTCTCAAGCCTCTTCCAATCCTTCTACCTTAACTCTATTCCCCCTGGTAATTGGCCCCTAAGCTGGGGGAAATAAGTCTTTCCTGTCTACACTATCTCAGCCCCACATAAGTTTGTAGACCTCAATTAGGTCACTCCTTAGCTTTTTGATTTGATTTGATTTATTATTGCCACATGTATTGGAATACAGTGACAAGTATTGTTTCTTGCGTACTATACAGAAAAGGCATACCATTCCTAGAGTACATGGGGAGAAGGAAAGAATATAATATTGCAGTTACAGATAGGGTGAAGAGAAATATCAGCTTAATGTATAATAGGTCCGTTCAAAGGTCTGATGGCAGCAGGGAAGAAGCTGTTCTCAGACCTTTGTATCTTTTTCCCAATGGAAGAAGTTGAAAGAGAGTATGCCGGGGTGCGTGGGATCCTTGATTATGGTTGGTACGTGATTTCAGACTTTTGTATCCTTTTCCTGATGAAAGAAGGTGGAAGAGAGAATGTCTGGGGTGCGTGGGCTACTTCACTGGAAACTGTTTTCCATTCACCAAAAACAACCATCAGCGATTACCCTTTGTTTCCTGTCACTGAGCCAATTTTGGATCCAACCTGCCACCTTCCCCTGTATCCCATCAGCTTTGACTTTTCTGACCAGTCTGCCATGTGGGGACCTTGTCACATGCCTCAGACAACATCCACTGCAATATCCTCATCAATCCTAGTTACCTGCTCAAAAGAAAATTGAATAAGTTGGTCAGATGATCTTCCCCTGACAAAGCCAGGCTGACTATCCTTGATCTATCCATGCCTTTCTCAGTGATAGTTTAGCTTTCTCTCCAACAATTTGCCCACCACTGAGGCAGTGGGAAGTGTAGACGGAGTTAATGGATGGGAGGCTGGTTTGCGTGTTGGACTGGGCTTCGTTTACTACCCTTTATAGTTTCTTGCAGTCTTGGTCAGAGCAGGAGCCATACCAAGCTGGAATACATTGGGAAAGGATGCTTTCCGTGGTGCATCTGTAAAAATTGGTGAGAGTTGTAGCGGACATGCCAAATTTCCTGAGCCTCCTGAGAAAGTTGGTGGGCTTTCTTAACTATAGCATTGGCGTAAAGGGACCAGGACCGGTTGTTGGTGATCTGGACACCTAGAAACTTGAAGCTCTCGACCATTTCCACTTCATCAATGTTGATGTAGACAGGGGCATGCCCTCCATTACATTTCCTGAAGTCGATGACTATCTCCTTCATTTTACTGACATTGAGGGAGAGACAATTGTCATTGCACCATTTCACCAGATTCTCTATCTCTTCCTATGTTCTACAGAATTCAACTCTAGCCTATCCAGTTTTTCCTCATAGTTCTAATTTTCAATCCCTGGCAACATTCTTAGAAATCTCCTCTGCACATTCTCCAGAGCAATTATGTCCTTCCTGTAATAGGGCGACCATAACTGTACACAAAACTCCAGCTGTGGCCTAACCAGCATTTTAGACAGTTTCAGCATTGCATCCCTGCTTTTCTATTCAATATGTCTTCCAATAAAGAAAAGCATTTCTTATGCTTTCATTACTTCCATATCCACCTGTCCTGCCACCTACAGGGAACTATGGACATGCAGTCCAAGGTCTCTCACTACCTCTATCCCTCTCAATATCTTCCTGTTTATTGAATATTCTCTTGCTTTATTTGCCCTCCCCAAATGCATTACCTCACACTTTTCTGAATTGAATTCCATATGCCACTTCTCTGTCCACTCATCCAAACCATTGCTATCATTCTGGAGAAAGTTATCCTCTTCACTATCAACTACACCAATTTTACATCAACTGCAAATTTCCCAATCATGCTTCCCTCATTAAGTCCAAATCATCAATATATACAACAAACAGGAAGGTCCCCAACACTGAACCCTGTGGAATGCCACTGGAAACTGTTTTCCATTCGCCAAAAACAACCATCAGCGATTACCCTTTGTTTCCTGTCACTGAGCCAATTTTGGATCCAACCTGCCACCTTCCCCTGTATCCCATCAGCTTTGACTTTTCTGACCAGTCTGTCATGTGGGGGACCTTGTCACATGCCTCAGACAACATCCACTGCAATATCCTCATCAATCCTCCTAGTTACCTGCTCAAAAGAAAATTGAATAAGTTGATCAGACGATCTTCCCCTGACAAAGCCAGGCTGACTATCCTTGATCTATCCATGCCTTTCTCAGTGATAGTTTAGCTTTCTCTCCAACGATTTGCCCACCACTGAAGTCAGACTGGCCCAGTTTATAATTTTCTGGCATTATGATACAGATAGCCAGGATTTCACTGGAGAAGGAACAGACCCGTGGGACCTATGCCTGTTCCTATATTACTATTGGGAATAATTCTATTTATAAACTCACACAATAGCTCATTTGTAAATGCAGTGCCTAAATCAGGAGTACCCCTGTTTGATCCTCACCTTGAGGGGGCTAATTGCCCCCACGGTGGCAGAGAGGGCATGCTGCAATTGGCCTCACCACCCACATATTGGGAAAAGAGGAGAGATCAGACTGGCTTCCTCTTCCCATCTTTTTAAATGTCTGACTTTGTCTGTGTTGACATCTGGTGAGACTTGGATAAGAATCAGATTTGCCGCTGCTCTGAATTTCGATGAGTGAGTTAGATTTTTGCAGAACTGAAAGGATGTGAAAGGGCCAAGTTTAAAGACTGGGATTGTTTAAAGAGAGAACAAGACGGTTCATGAACCAGAAGTGAAGCATTGACAACACTGCCTGTAAAGCGAGTGACGTGAGTCTGATAAACAGTGCACACCCTTAGATGTAAAGGAACCATTTAATTAACTGGGTTTCGGAGTTGGAACTCGCGGGGGGGGGGGGGGGGGGGCGGTTATGCAGCTAGATTCCCTGTAGCTGCTCATTTTTGTATTTTTAGAAAAAAAACTTCGTACCACAACCTTGTTGTTAAACGCTCAACTTATTAGTTTAAATATTATTCAATATTTAAAGAAAACAGGGCAGCAATGCAGATCCAGAAAGGAGAAGGAAACTAAAATCACGGCCAGAAGGAAACAAAAAGAAACTTGGTCAAAGAGATGGGAAAAGTGAACTCACCTCAGAGAATGTAGGTGAAATAATGAAGAACACACACACGAGCTCTGGTCTGACGCTCCCACTCTCAGAGTTCAGCAAAGCCAAGAGGAATGCTTGCAAATGTCACAGGCGGATCCTCAAAAAAACTGCGAGGAGGAAGCAGGAAGAGATCGACTGAAAAACAGATCCTGGGATTGGTTAGGGTGGATTCTCGGCCACTCATGCATTCGGAATGTGCCTGTAAGAGTCGAGGAACCTCCAATCCTCAGTGAAATTGGGATCTAGGGAAGAGGGTTCATTTAAAACCCTTCTGTGAGTTACAGAAACCATTCCCATCCATGGCCAGTCAGCTTTGGGCGAGTGAGTGACATTCACCCTTAGAGATAAAAAAAACAAGCCTTTTAATATTGTCGTCGGTTTGTTTGACATTGACGCTGTAAACTAGAGTGGCCAACTCTGGACCCACTGCTGAAGCTTTGATCACTGACCCCACCCCTTTCCCAAGATGTCTTTTAAACTGATAAGTGTAAGAGAATTAAGAAAAACATGTCATTTTAAAACGCTTATGACTTTTGGTTTATTTCATTCTTTCTCAGGATGTGAAAGTTTCAGACAAAGCCAACATTTATTGCCCAATTGGCCCTTGAACGTGAGAAATATGAGCAGGAATAGGCCATTTAGTTCTTAGTGTCTGCTCATTATTCAATAAGGTCATGGCTGACCTGATTATGCTCCTAACTCCACTTTCCTGCTTAAACCCCCATAAGCCTTGGATATCAAAAGTGAAGGTTATCCAAGACTACAACGGATCTTGATCAACTGGGCCAGTGGGCCGAGGAATGGCAGATGGAGTTTAATTCAGGGCAGCAGGGTGACACAGTAGTTAGCATTGCTGCCTCACCTCCAGGGACATGGGTTTTGAGTCCCAGCTTGGGTCACTATCTGTGTGGAGTTTGTACGTTCTCCTTGTGTCTGCGTGGGTTTCCTCCGGGTGCTCCGGTTTCCTCCCACAGTCCAAAGATGTGTGGGTTACATGCATTGACCATGCTAAATTGCCCCTGCTAAATTGCCCCTTACTGTCCCAGGATGCATAGGTTAGAGGGATTAGCGGGGTAAATATGTGGGGTTATGGGGATAGGGCCTGGGTGGGATTGTTGTTGGTACAGACCTGATGGGCTGAATGGCCTCCTTCTGCACTGAAGGGTTTCTATGAAACTGTAGCCCCAACCACATTGAAGGAGAAGGCTAGCAGATATATACCAGGGGATGTTGCATTTTGGTAAGACAAACCAAGGCACGACTTGCAGTTAATGGTAGGGCCCAGGGGAGTTGTTGAGCAGAGAGACCTAGGATGCAAGTACATAGTTCCTTGAAACTGGCGTCTCGAGTAGACAAGGTGGTGAAGAAGGTGTTCGGCACACTTGCCTTCATCAGTCAGAGCACTGAGTACAGGAGTTGGAACGTTATGTTACAGCTGTACAAGACATTGGTAGGGCCACATTTGGAGTACTGCATATAATTTTGATCACGCTGCTATCGGATAGATATTATTAAACTGGAAAGGGTGCAATAAAGATTTACAAGGATGTTACCAGGACTGGAAGGTTTGAATTATAAAGAGAGACTGGATAGGCTGGGACTTCTTTCCCTAGAGTGTAGGAGGATGAGGGGTGACTTCTAGAGGTTTATAAAATCATGAAGGGTATAGATAAGGTGAATAGCCAAGGTATTTACCCCCGGATAGGGGAGTTGAAAACTAGATTTAAGGTGAGAGGGGAAAGATTTAAAAGGGGCATGAGGGTTAACTTTTTCATACAAAGGGTGGTGCGTGTATGGAATGAGCTGCCAGAGGAGGCGGGTACAATTACATTTAAAAGACATTTGGACAGGTACATGGATAGGAAAGGTTTAGAGGGATATGGGCCAAATGCAGGCATATGAAACTAGTTCAGTTTAAGAACCTGGTTGGCATGGATGAGTTGGGCCAAAGGGACTGTTTCCGTGCTCTATAACTCTGTGACTCTAAGCAGCTACTGGGGGAACATGGTGATTGTGGGAGGGGCAGGGGTGGGAGGAACCTAGTGTTGTGAAAGGCCAAGGTGACTGAGTGAGAGAAAGGATTGGGAATGCAAGGGGTGTGCAACGGGGTCTAGTGGGAGACCTGGGTGGTTCACATACCCCTGGCTGAACGAAGATCATTCATCTTCTGACACTGCTGCCCTCTCCTCTTCTGCATTGTGTTTGCACTGACCAGGGCTGCCGCTCCATTCTTGGCAGGAATGGTGACCCTGCTGGAAGGCCGTCTCCTGCATCCCAGGTAAAGTGTTTCCCACCTCTGCTCCCCTCCATCCAGCATCGTGGTAAGGGCCCCCTCTGAAAAGGGTTGTGCGGGCTTCTTAGCTGCCATCTTCTGCAGTCATTGTGGAACAAGTGCTGGGAAGCCGTGTATACGGAGCTTCCCGGTGACTGCAACAGTTAAGTTGTTGCGAGACAGGTGAATCACATGGAACATATTCATAGGCATAAAGATTATTACTAATAAGGCATAAGATTTGGTCTGGAAACACGCTGGCAGCATTGGCGGGAAACACTGTTTTTCGCATAGGAACCAACATTCGTCATTTTTTGGTAGGATTTCACCCCTAGTTCATAGAAGTTTACTGTACAAAAGGTGGCCTTTCGGCCCATTGGCTGGTGGGGCTGGAGAGGAACCTGTAGTGGGAAAGGAAGGGTACAGTTGTGATTCATGTAGGTATGAATAACAGACAAGATTAGGAAAGAGGTTTTGCATCGTATGAACAACTAAGAAGCTAAATTAAAAAGCAGAACATCTGGATTATTACCCCTGACCCAAGATCAAATTACTGGTGGGCTAATGAGATCAGGGAGTTAACTGGTTTGAAAACTGGTGTGGGAGAGGTGGGTTTTAGTTCATGGGGCACTGCCAACAGTACTGGGAAATGTGGGAGCTGTAGAGATGGAACAGGTTTCACCTGAACCATATTGGGACCAGTGTTCAGGCGAGTCATATAACTAGGGTGGCAGACGGCTTTAAACTAAATAGTAGGGATGAGAGATGATGTGGCAAATTAAAGGGATAGAACAAGACAAGAGAGTAAAGTAACAATGTGTGATGTTAATCAGAGATAGCAGGAGTGGATAGAATATACAAACCTAAGAGAACACCAGCAGATAAAGCCAGAGTTTGCAAAAATAAAGAGGCAGTCATTGAATATATTCAAGGTTGAGTTGGATAGGCTCTTGAATGACAAAGGAATTAAGCGTTATGGGGAGTAGGCAGGAAAGTGTAGTTGAGGCCAAAATCAACCCTGTACGGAGGGGTCCTCTCTCTTAACATCGGGGACCTGGGGTGTTGCACACAGCATTCCCATACAACCGACGGTTGCACCAGTTCATGGACTCCCTAGAAACCTGCCCTTTTTGTGATTGTGTGGAATCCGTGGATCACATTTATATCATTTTAGGCTGTACACCCTATTTAGTTTCTTAAAAAAACTTTTACTTCCACCCACGCTCCTGATCTACAGGCACCTGGTGCGGAGAACGAAGAGGATCTCCCCGTCAACCTGTTGCTAGGCCTGGCCAAACTCACCATCAACAGGTCCAGGCAGCAGGTGATCAAGAGGGTCAAATGGCTTAACTGTCTGCCCCTCTACCATGGATATGTTTGTGGCTGGCTGTCCCTGGAGTGTTTATGGGTACCATCAAGGCCTTCCATGCCCCTTGGGCACCGCAGGGACTCGGGTGTGTTCTCGACCCTCTGAACCACATTTTGATTGAATGTTTTAAGTTTCATTTGTAATTTGTTTTGGGTGGTCCCTCTTCATGGGGCTGCCCTTCCTGCTTTGTCTTTCGTTTAATTGTTTTACACAAAGAGCGAGGCCACAATCAGATCAGCCGTGATCTTATCAAATGGTGCAGCAGGCTCAAGGGGCTGAATGGCCTGTTCCTGCTCCCAATTCTTGTGTTCCTCTTTCCATTTGTTACGACCAGCCTCAGGTGAGGTTCCCCAAAGGTTGTTGATCTGGGTAAGACCCCTCAAATGGTCACCATCCAGCTGGGATACCCCAAATTGTCACAAATATGGGTGAGGAGGGATGACTGGCTCCCTTTCTTCATTCAACCCACCCTCTGCTGGTAGCAGCAAGGTTGAATCTAACAAGGTTCCCTTTCCCTTTATCCAGACAATAATTATGTTTAAAAAGGAGGCAATTCAACTCGGCTTTCTTGAGTTTAGAGTAAGTTCATTAACAACTAAAAAGGTAAGGAGAAATCATAAAACACATGCATCTACATTCATAGATTAGAAATAAGAATGGAGTCCAATAGTATGTAAATATAAAACGTTCAATGGAACAGGCCTTGATTTATGAATAGTATATGAAGTGTTGCAGCCATTATGAATTGTTTCCAGTATGGTTGACTTCTGCTGACGAACAGTTGATTCTTCGATTCCGTGGTCTGTGGCTTGGTAGATACTTTAGTTCTTTTTCTAGCTCCAATCCATTTTTGTTGGCTGTGTGACTTCCAGAGTCAGAGAGGGGGCAGAATTTTCCCATCCCACCTGCCATGGGAATCGTAGCGGGCAGGGGGCGGATCATGCAAATGTCGGTTGACTTTGGACAGCATTTTCTGGCCTTGGGGTGAGCGCAGCTGGAAAATCCTGCCCAGAGTTTGTAGATTTTCCTGCAAAAGATGTTTATTTCCTTTTTCCAGGGGAACAGCTTCTGGTACTAAATCACACCTTCAGTGTGTACTTCCAGCTGCTTTACCTCACAGCACACACACTCACACACACACAAACATACAGGCAGGCAGGTATACAAGCAAGCACTGGGTAGCTCTTTCAGCTAGTTTTTTAAAACTCCTTTTTTTACATATTCCAAGAGGAAACTGGAATACACTAGTCAGTCTTGGCAGTCTCTTCGAGATGGGATTGTAATTATATTCCTTTGTCTTTACCAGAGATATAGAACATAGAACATTACAGCACAGAACAGGCCCTTCGGCCCACGATGTTGTGCCAACCTTCATCTGAAACCAAGATCAAGCTATCCCACTCCCTACCATCCTGGTGTGCTCCATGTGCCTATCCAATAACCGCTTAAATGTTCCTAAAGTGTCTGACTCCACTATCACTGCAGGCAGTCCATTCCACACCCCAACCACTCTCTGCGTGAAGAACCTACCTCTGATATCCTTCCTATATCTCCCACCATGAACCCTATAGTTATGCCCCCTTGTAATAGCTCCATCCACCCGAGGAAATAGTCTTTGAACGTTCACTCGATCTATCCCCTTCATCATTTTATAAACCTCTATTAAGTCTTTGGATGCTTTTAGCAATACCTTGTCTGGAAACACAGGGAAGAGTTCCATTCTCCCTCAGAGAAAGATCCTGTAAAATTCCTGTAAATGGCCAATTGTACATTCTCAACCATCTTTGTGGTTTTTGTCCATTTAAAAAAATAAAACTCAGGGTTTTTTAACAGTACAATAGATCTGTGTATACTGCCATGTTGTTTCTCTATCATTTAACACTTGAAAGAGGTATATGTGAACAAGTTCCACTATAAACTCAAGGGGCAAGCAATGCAACAGTTTCCACACCTTGTTTTCTCACTCCTGTAAATGCAAGCTTTAAAATCAGGTAACCAAGAGAAAACGCTGGAAAATCTCAGCGGGTCTGGCAGCATCTGTAAGGAAAGAAAAAGAGCTGACATTTCGAGTCCAGATAACCCTTTGTCACAAAGGGTCATTTGGTTTCGAAACGTCAGCTCTTTTCTCTCCTTAAAGGTGCCGCCAGATCTGCTGAGATTTTCCAGCCTTTTCTTTTGGTTTCAGGTTCCAGCATCCACAGTAATTTGCTTTTATTTAAAATCAGGTACCTGTAATTGCTACACTTCCATTCCTGTTCTTCTTTCATTCTTTCTATTTTTTCCCTGCTTCTTCACTACCTCCTGTTTACTCTTCGTTGTTTACTTTCTTTCCCTTGTTTCACATCCTTTGTGCTATGCAGTGCCAGATAACTTACATTTTACAGGATTTGTAGACTTGTTTGCAAAGATTCACAAGAAACAAGACTGCTTCTCTGGAGACTGAATTCTCACTGGGAATGCAAGAAATCGAACTAGAAATTTAAAACTGTATCAACTCATTCAAAATGCCCCCGCCTTTCAGGACTTCAGCACATATCAGTTTGACTTCACTGCGGTACTAAGGGAATGCTGCTCTGTTAGTGATACATTCCTAATGAGATATTAAACCAAGCTGGATCTTCCTGTTTTTGCAGATGTACAAGGTCCAGTGGCACTACTCGAAGGGTTCATGTCGCATCACTTAACCAATGACTTGCATTTATATAGTACCTTTTACACAGTAAAACATCGCAAAGATGTCGAGTAAAAAGTGAAACCAAATAAAATGAAGGCTGATCAAAAACATATTCAAACAGGTAGATTACAATGTGCATCTTGAGGAAAGAGAGCGGAAGAAGTGGTGAGGTTTAGCGAGCTGAAGCCCTAGCCACTGATGGTGAGATAATGAAAGCTGGTCGAACTAACATCGCCACAACAGGTTATCTGCTCATTTACCTCATTGTTGTTTCTAGCACTTTGCTATGCACAGAATGGTATTATGTTCACCTACAAAATAAACAGCTGCATGTTAAAAATGCTTAATCAGCTAAAAATACTTGAGGTTCTGAGGATGTGAAAGGTGCTGTATAAATGTAGATTATTTTTCTTTTCAGACAACAATCATTTTCATGAAATAATTGTCTTTCTAAATTCATTATCGCGTTCTTTCCACAACCTAAACAAGGGTCTCCATTCAGCTGTGAATTCTCTCATCTCCAAGTTGATATTCATGTAATAAAGTCCATTTCTCCTTTGCTGTCATGGTTTGTATGCACAATGACTGGTATCTTGGCCCATCAGCTCGGATGGTCTCCCAGTCTCTTTAATTGACCACTGTTTTGTCTTTGAGATGGTAATGTCCCAGTGAATTGGTTCCAGTATCAACACGTTTGGAAGATTAGTCCCTTACTAACTGTAAAGGCTTAGCCAGTTGTTTCTCGTGACTATGAAGCTTCTGTGGTTTTATATTTAATAACTTAAAGTCCAGTTGGAGGGAATTCCATTCCTGCAGATGGTTTCTGATAAAAGGCCAAGACCAATTTTTCCACAAACACCACACCAAAATTGGTAGAAAGCATTTTATTGTAAAAGCAATGAATTCCAAAGTGAATTGCTGATCACAGGGTGCAATGAAAGAATCATTAGCCACACTGAAGAGAATGGGATGGGATGCTTACAAATACATTGCTAGCACCTATTTAACTTGTTGCAAAGGGGCATTGGTTGTTCCACCAAAGGAAAATGATTGAGGGAAGGTTAATTTCAAGGGGAGAAGTCACTAGCCGAGTACAAAATCTGTAATAACTCAAACAGGTATAGTATCTCTTTCTGAGACACCTAGCTTCAGAACAGTATAATTTACACTTCTGCAGTCCCTACATTATTAATCAGTACAATTGAGTTTGCCAGCCCCCATGATTTTGCTGCCTTTCCTATGACTCATAACTTAAGCTATCACTGGATTTTTCCTACAGATAATGCATGAATTATCATCCATTTGTTATTAGGAAATGATAATGTACAAGACAAAATGTATTAGTGACCTTGCTCCCAAAAAAAAATCTTGATTTCTACCAAGTCTCAAGTTTTAAACCAAAAGAGAAAATGCTGGAAAATCTCAGCAGGTCTGACAGCATCTGTAAGGAGAGAAAAGAGCTGACGTTTCGAGTCCAGATGACCCGTTGTCAAGTTTTAAACATTCAGGATGTACCACTTTGTCCCAAGTTAAACAGAACAGAAGGCCATGCTGTGCTGTGGATACTAGAACATGTGGAATCAAAAAGTATGGAAGAGGTGTTGGTAAAATCACTACATGCAACGTTCGCCCTGGGCACTGGCAGAGAAAATGTGGTGTGTAAAAATTCAAGCAGGTACTTGGCAGAAACTAAACTGATCCCACCTTCCCTCCCACAATAAATCTCCTATTTGACCATGGATCAATTTAACTCCGCATGCTAAGTTTGCACTGGTAATATTTGGTGTGAGAGTTAAGTTTAGGCAACACAGGTAGGCCACAATAGTGAACCATTTTGATGCAAAGATGGACATGTTTAAAAAGACTGCAATCTGTATGGTCACATTGTCACTGAGTTTCATTCAGTTAATGGCATCAAGTCAATTCAGAATGATTATCTTATGGCTTTAACAATTTAATGTTAAGTAGCATGTCATAAATGATCAGCTTTCTTTTTTACTTGACAGGCACCTTGATGTTACAACCTGATCATGCGCAACTTAAAAATTATCAAAAGCAAAGCATGAGTTTTTTTAAATTAAAAAAATAAAGTTCAGGGTTAAGACCATCAGGTTTTAAGTTACAGCCCAAAAGGAACACGAGAAGCGGATTTGTTGCTGATATACAGCTGGTTGTAGATGGAGATGGTAAATGTAGTGTGATTATAGCCAAGCCCTGCTTATTCAATGCACAATCTTCAAGCTTGCTCACATTTATGTGCCAAAAGCAGGAGACAAACCTGTCAAAAAAAAACAAACTGATTATTCCACACTCCAAGATAGCAATATCAGACCTAAGAACTGATTTTTGTGCCCTCTCGACTATATTGCAATGTCACCTACCGAATAATGCTTTCACTCGAGTCTCAAGAGCTCGACGTCAAAAATCAGAGTAGCGTTAGGTGGAATGATGCCAGGATGGCCAGCAGCTCCATAAGCATAGTCAGCGGTGCAGGTTAGTCTTGCTCTCTGCCCAACACTCATCTAAAATACAAGATTAGCACATTTAAGCATAACGCTACGCAGCCGTTCAAAACAAAACTCCACTGACAAAACAAATACAGGAAGAATTTCTGAATAATCTGTGGTCTCAACATTATAATAATGAAAAAGCAAAATGCCATCCCCGGGCTCATTGCAGAATTTCTTTCTCAAATGCAAGATCCAATTAATCAGAATTGTATTATTCTAATCCAGTTCAAAACTCTGCAACAAATAGGAGGAGGTATTGTTTAAAAGAAAACTAAGGCAGAAAATGTCAGAAAGGAACTAGATTCTTTTTATATGTTTTGACTGTACATTTAAGATTGTTTTCATTTCCTGGAATCCCTACAGTTCAAAAGGAGGTCATTCAGCCCATCACGTCTGCACCCACCCGGACCCTATCCCCGTAACCCCATGTATTAGTGAGCAGCATGGTGGCACAGCGGTTAGCACTGCTGCCTCACAGCGCCAGCGACCCGAGTTCGATTCCTGGCTTGGGTCACTTGTGTGTGGAGTTTGCACGTTTTCCCCGTGTCTGCGTGGGTTTCTTCTGGGTGCTCCAGTTTCCTCACACAGTTTGAAAGACGTGCTGGCTGGGTGCATTGACCCGAACAGGCACTGGAGTGTGGCAACTCGGGGAATTTCACAGTAACTTCATTGCAGTGTTAATGTAAGCCTTACTTGTGACTAATTAATAAACTTTAACTTTTTACCCTGCTAGTCCCCCTGATACGAAGGGGCAATTTACTATTTACCATCAACTTAACCCGCACATCTTTGGACTGTGGGAGGAAACCAGAGCACCCGGAAGAAACCCACACAGACACGGGGAGAATGTGTAAACTCCACAGACAATCATCCAAGGCCAGAACTGAATGTGAGGCTGCAGTACTAACCACAGTGCCGTCCTATAAAATTTAAAATGGTTGTTCATATTTTGTCTCCTTGCAGCCACTAGATTTGTGAGAGAATCTGTAATCACTGGCTGGCATTATTCATCAGAATTCAATTAGATGCTGGCTAATCTGTACCTTAATTGCATTGACCCGTCTTTGTTCCAGATCCCTTTATACCCAAATAAAAATATCATACAGATAAGAACATTTGAAATGACCCAAGAAACATTTTTGGGGAAGAACATTCTAGATTTCCATTACCTTTTGTGTGAAAAATGCTTCCTGATCTCATTCTGAAATGGCCAAACTCTAACTTTGAGATTCTCCAAGATTGAGGTAATGGAGAAAGACCAAAGTGTAAGTCAGTTCCTTTACATTTTTTCAAGGCTAGGTTTGGTGTGCATCTTATATTCAAATATGCCTATACATGTATCAATAAATAGTGTACACATTACAACTTTGTTGCTATAAATTATTCGATAATAATTTTCATAAACTATTTTAACCTGCAGAAAAGTAGTCTTGTGTTCAGCACTTCAGGAATCGAACGGAATTTCAAACACTGAAGACTGATTATCAGACCCAGGCTATGACACCTCTACAAGATAGATTCAGAATTTCATGGGCCATTTTATAGACATTGCCTGTTTAAATATGCAATGGTGGGGGAAATTAATTCTACATTGTTTTAGGAAAAACAATTTTGTAAATTCAGACCGACAGCTAGAAGATGACCAGTCTTGACCCTCTTACCACAGCTCACAAGAATGTAATTAAAATATATGGGGACAATATGCACAAATACGTTTCACTGAAAAGTACAGCTTCAGGTACAGTTGAAGTCAAGCACTGTAGTATATCAGATTCTGGTGCCTATGGTTAAATAGTTTATTCCACTTTGAATAATAGTCATGAGAATCCCTACCCACCTCCCAAAACGTAGGGCATTTTGAAGAAGATACCAGCATTCTCTATATGTGAAAGAATCCGACAATTCATGCATGTTCTAATCCCCAGTGTGGTTAAAAGGCTTTCCTGTTCTTGAATCCCCAAGAACAAATCTGGAGACAGATTCTGCTGTGCCTGGATAGTTCTACAGGCAGACAGCAGCTCTCTTAGCACCTAATTCAAGTACCTGACCATAACCCCAGCAAAAGCAGTGATATCAGCAGTTTACTGTGGTGGGAGAAGGGTAGCCAGACTATATAGAAACCCTACAGTGCAGAAGGAGGCCATTCGGCCTATCGAGTCTGCACCGACCACAATCCCACCCAGGCCCTACCCCCACATATTTACCCGCTAATCCCTCTAACCCACACATCTCAGGACTCTAAGGGGCAATTTTTAACCTGGCCAATCAATCTAACCCGCACATCTTTGGACTGTGGTAAGAAACCGGAGCACCTGGAGGAAACCCACGCAGACACGAGGAGAATGTGCAAACTCCACACAGACAGTGACCCAAGCCGGGAATCGATCCCAGGAGCTGTGAAGCAGCAGTGCTAACCACTGTACTACCGTGCCGCCCGATTCTGACCTCATTCAATACCCACATTATACTTTGGTTAACATGGCAACATAGTCACATCCTCTCAGCTTCTTCAAAAACTGCAAAAGCAGTTAAAAAGAGTTAAAGGGGAAGTTCATAGTACTGAGTTATACTGCTAATCACCTCCTGTAAGCTGTAAACTTCCAGCTAGACACAGTGTGGAAGAAGACATTTTGTATGAAAGTTGACAATGTAAAGAAGTTTGGTCATGTTCTAATTTTTCTATTCATGAATTTATGCCACATAATTGCATAAACTGTTTCCCAGGGGAGTAAAATCATCCCAAAAAGCAACATTTGGCACTTTGTGTACATAATAACTACTTTCAAAAGATAATTCATGACCTATAGGATGCCTAAAATGTGAGAAACTGTTAAATAAACACAAGTCTGGCTAATTTAGATACAACAAGCTTTCTCTACAAACTGGAGAACAATTTGAAACTTAGCTTGGGAGTTCCACATGAACACTTCACATAATTAAACATCCCAAGGTGCTTCACAGGAGAATTACAAAACAATGTATGATGCTGAGATATTAGTTCAGGTGACCAAAAGCTTGGTCAAAAAGGTAGGCTTAAAGGTGGAAGCGAAGTAAAGAGGCAGAAAGGTTTAGGGAGGAATTTCCAGAGTTGAGGCCTAGACAACAGGAGACAAAGCCAGATGGTGGAGAAAATAGCATTGGAAATGCACAAGGGGGTCAGAATTAAGAATGTAAATACCTCAACGGGTTGTGGGGTTGAAGGATATTACAGAAATGAGGGGCAAAACTAAGGGATTTAAAAACAAGGATGAGAATTTTAAAATAAAGCTGCTGCGTAACAGGGAGCCAATATAGGTCTGTAAGCACAGGGATGATAGGGGAATGAGACTGGAAACATGAGTTATGATTAATCAGGAACTCTTGCTAGAAAAGAGCACATGTGCATATCCGGTGAAGGCATCAAGAGACTCTGGTGCGATAATCACTGTGTATGTTCTCACATGAATCGTCTTTTGGGCAATCCATGGGAAGGTGGCTAACATCTCTGGGAATGTAACCCAATAACAGAGTCAGCACCTCAGGGCACGGTGGAGAAAAGACAACATTCAAGTTTACTTTTACCTGAACTAATCCTGCTTCCCAGCCCTTGATGACCTGATTTCCACCGATTTTAAATCTAAATGGCTGAGCTCGGTCACGGGAAGAATCAAACTTCGTTCCATCCTTCAGTAACCCTGTTGGGAATGGTAACCAGCAAAATGTTGAGTGAGGCCAGACAGTAACTGGTCAATCAAAATATCACAGTAACTTAATATAAATTGGCTCAATTCAGAAGACTGTCCTGTTCCACGTGTCTCCTTTAGTTCAGCTACCAGCTGTAGCTCTAGACTTATTGCTGAATTAGAACTTATTATAGCCATAAACTCTGCTATTCACACAAATAGTTGGTGAATGCACTCAAATAGGACGTTCAAAATATGCATGTCAAAATTCAGTTTTATAAGTAAGTTGTTAAACTATCAAACCGAATTCAGAAGCCAAACACTGCTCGATTTACACTCCATTCTTCCCCAGAGCACTGAAGTATTGAGCTCACTTAAAATTTTGACCAAGTGTATAATGTAGAAGGGAGCTGCATTTTAGACAAACATTTACGATTATCACTGAAGGGGGAATGGTATGGTTATTCTCAGGATAGGATTTCCCCCATTCTTTTTTCCATTCATCAAGTGTCTGGTTATTTGAGAGTGGATCTCAAATTACCATCTCCTATCTCTCTGGAATAACATTCAGCAGTGTTACAACGAAACTGAATTTATAAAAGAAGCTTCTTTGGAAATGAAATCTGGATTTCCCAAACACTATGCAAACTGCAACTCCGTGTCCACCTGGACTAAGTTCTTTAATGAAATGGGACATAGTGCTGGAAATGTACACATCGCTGGATCAAAGTCCACTCTGCTCCTCTGGGAAGAGAAAACTGATGCCACTTATAGGGTGAATTTTGGCACAGTTTTCATACCCTGATAGATGGACCTTTCTCTTCCCAGTTATGGGTTAAGACTTCTAGGTAATATTGCCACATTTAATATCTGAAATCTTGATTTTTTTTACACTTGACTCAAGGCATTAAATGTAGACCCCCTTCCAGCAATGAGAAACACTGCTGATGTGTAATAGAATCCCTACAGTGCAAGAGACCATTTGGTCCACCAAGTATGCGACAAAGCATCATACCAGGCCCCGCAATCTCATGTATTTACCCTGCTAATCCCCCGAATCAACACATCTTGGGACACTAAGGAGCAACTCAGCATGGCCAATCAACCTAAGCTACACAGCTTTGGACTGTAGGAGGAAATCCACGTAGACATGGAGAAAATGTGCAAACTCCACCCAGTCACTCAAGGTTGGAATTGAACCCAGGTCCCTGGTGCTGTGATGCAGCAGTGCTAACCACCGTGCCGCCCACATCTGGCTTAGAGTTTTAGAAACCAGTTCAGGAAATAACCATGTAACCCCAGGTATTTTTTTTCCCGGGGAATGGGAAGAGATGGGGCTGCGAATGGTGAAAATAAGGCAATTCTTCGTCTTGAGGCAAAGAGGGATCAGCTGCCAACAATGGCCACTGTCTTAGCTGCGAGACACAAACATCCTGCCATACCCTGCACCGACAGCAACAGTTGTAAAGTGCAGTAATAAGTGAAAAAAAAATCAATTACAATGTTTAAAACACTTAAAGAAAGCAATTCCTACTTTTAATTAGATCATATAATTCTTCCCTTCTTACTGCTGCCTGAACCAATTCATCAGTCACTGTGCTCAGTTAGTACACGGGAGTCACTCCTTCTACTAGCCTTCCCTACATTCAATCTCTCAACTACTAAATCAATGTCGCACAAGCAATTCCAAGCTAAGTCTTTGAAATGGCCATATTTTCAGTTCCCAGTGACTATTTTTTGGGGTGTGGAATGCAGGAGCAGAAATAATTAAATCAGGAGAAAGGAACACAGGGGAGGAAATGAGATACCCATCCATATGCTGCACATTTAGGGATATACTACTGAGCAATTTCATTATCAACTGCATACACAGGGAACTCACAAATGCTGTGAAGGTACAAGTCAAAAGATCTGTTCAAAGAACATTCCAGTTTTACAAAGCCATTCATATAGGTTCCAATCTTAAAGTAAAACTAACAATTGAAGAGGACATTCAGTAGGAGCATTATCTCCACCTTGCGGTGTTAATTCAATATTATTACAAGTATGCAGCTCTCCTAAATGATTGATGCTCTGTGACTACAAAGCTGAAATAAAAATTAACAAAAGAGCTTCAATCCCACCGAAGAGACGTCAAGCCAATTTGCATCCAACATCCTGTTGTGAAAACTCTGCTCACACTTTCGACAGCTGTCACAAATTGCACCACAGCAACTGAGATAATCCATGACATTTTAAATAAAACACTAAACTCTAAAATGACAAATTGATTTTGGCCAGAATTCTCTGGCTGCTCATGCCAGCAGGATCTTCTGGTGTCACCGACAGCGCAACCCCACTGCGGGTTCCCTGGCAGTGTAGGGTGCAGTCACCGGTAAAGCCCATCAACAGCAGCAGGATCAGGAGATCGTGCCGCTGGCAAATGATGCACTGCCTCCCGCTGCAAGAAACACACAGTGGGGAGGCCAGAGAATCTCCCCACGTTGTTAGATAGATTCCTTTAAAAAAATTACAGGATCCAGGTCTAGAGTATTGTGAAGTTTTGGCCTACATATCTACAGCAAGGATTGTGTTTCTGAAATGAAAAGGTTGTTGTCCTACGATGAAAGGGTGGGCAAATTGCAGTTGAAGGATTTTGAAGGGCTTGACAGGGCAAACTACTAAGAGGTTGATTATACTCCAATGTATAATGCACCTCCCCCCGAAATCTAAAACAAGGGGCCTCAAGATAAGAACCTAATGAATTAGGATTGAGGTGAGAAATTTCTTTATTCAGAGCTTGTTGAATCTTTGAAATTCTCTAATCCAGAGGTTTGTATATGTCCCAGCATAGAGTACATCCAAAGCTGAAATAAACAGCTGTTTCCCTGGAAATCAAGGGATATGGGAAGCAGATGAAAAAGTGGAGTTGAGACAGAGGACCAGCCATGATTGTCTGTTTTTTGTTGAATGGTAGAACAGGCTCAAGGGGCTGTTATGGTTGACCCCAGCTACTTATGTTTTATTTGTGGTTGCTAGTAAACACAGATTGGGACTCTGCAGAACACTTACTGAGTTGACCAACGCCAAATCCATTAAACACTTGCCCATCAAATGGACTCTTTTTGTCAGACTCAGCATTGACCCAATCTCACACGATGCTAAACTGAAGGATTCTTGGGATCCCTATAGTCAGGGCAAAGCTCAGTCTCCCCAGTCTGCTGCAGTTCTTCCCAATCTGTGCTCTGCAGTAAGATGCACGAAGGAACCAAACAAGGCACTGGATAGCCCATTCCCCAATACAGAGTGCACTCATACCCTTTGGCTTAACCTCCATGTAAGCGATGAACAGTACAGCTCAGGAACAGGCCCTTTGGCCCACCAAGCCTGTGTCGATCACACTGTTCTATCTAGACCAACCGCTTGTATCCCTCTATTCCCTGCCTGTTCATGCGTTTATCCAGGTGAGTCTTAAATGTCATTAACGTATCTACCTCAATCACCTCACTTGGCAGTGTATTCCAGGCCCCTGCGACTCTCTGTAAAAAACGTCCCCCCGCACATCTCTACTGGACCTTCCCCCCCCCCCCCCAAACTTACCTTGAACTTCTGCCCCCTTGTAATTGCCATTTCTGCCCTTGCAAAAAGCCTCCAACTGTTCACATTTATTCAATCTCTCCTCAAAGCTAATACCCTCCATGCCCGGCAACATCCTGGTAAACTTTTTGTGTACTCCCCCCAAAGCCTCCGCGTCCTTCTGGTAGTGGGGTGACCAGAATTGGACACAAAATTCTAAATGTGGCCTAACTAATGTTTTATATAACTGTAACATAATTTGCCAATTTTTACACTCGATGCCCCGACTGATGAAGGCAAGCATGCCGTATGCTTTCCACCTGTGCTGCCACTTTAAGGATCTGTGGACCTGTACTCCCAGATCTCTCTGTGTGTCTGTGCTCCTGATGTTCTGCCATTTATTTCATAGCTGCCACCTGAATTTGATCTCCCAAAATGCATCACCTCGTTTAAATCCAGTTTAAATTCCATCTGCCATTTCTCCGCCTATCAATATCGTGCCGTATTCTCTGCCAATCTTCATCACTATCTGCAACTCTGTCAATCTTAGCATCATCCACAAACTTGCTAATCAGACCAGCTGTTTTCTTCCAAGTCATTTATATACGTTACAAACAACAGAGGTCCCAGCACTGATCCCTGCGGAACATCACTAGTTACAGACCTCAATTCAGAAAAACACCCTTCCACCACTACTCTCTGTCTTCTATCGCCAAACCAGTTCTGAATCCATCTAGCTAGTTCACCCTTGACCCCATGTGATTCAAGTTTTTGCACCAACCTGCCATGAGGGACCTTGTCAAATGCTTCACTAAAGTCCATGTAGACAACATCCACGGCTCTTCCCTTGTCAATCATTTTTGTCACTTCCTCAAAAAACTCAATCATATTAGTGAGACATGACCTCCCCTGGACAAAACCATGCTGCCCGTCGCTAATAAAACCATTCAGTTCCAAATATGTATAGATCCTATCCCTAAGAATCTTCTCCAACATTTCACTGTCACTGACGTCACTGGCCTATAATTACCTCTGTTATCCTTGCTACCCTTCTTAAACAGGACTTTGGCTATCCTCCAATGCTCTGTTAGAGGCCCAGCAATTTCCTCTCATCTCCCTCAATAATCTGGGATCTCTGCATCCTCTTTACAGCTCACCCTTCCACCCAAATTTGTATTATCTGCAAATTTGGAGATAATACATTCAGTTCCCTCTTCCAAATCATTAATATATAATATGAACAGTTGGGGTCCGAGCACAGATTCCTGCTGAACCCCACTAGTCACTAACTGCCAATCAAAAAAAAGACCCATTTATGCCAACTCTTTGCCTCCTATCTGCTAACCAGATTTTTATCCATCTCAAGACATTATCTGCAATCTCATGTGTTTTAACTTTATATAGTAGTCTGTTACGTGAGACCTTCTGAAAGTCTAAATAAACCATATCAACTGCTTCTTAAAAGACTCCCACATGCCAGATGTGGATTTACCCTCGAACAGCCTCTCCCAAACAACAGCCTCCAAATCCTGCCTAGTCTGGTTGTAGTCAGTCTTTCCTCAATTTAACACCTTAAACCCTAGAACACTTGTCCTTTTCCATGAGTATCTGAAAACTTACGGAATTGTACTCTAGGGATCCAACCACAACCTGGCCCCACAAGGATCCACTAAGTCCTACTGCCCACACAGGGATCCACCCCACCGTCGCTCTGCCCAGGGAACCACCCTCTCTGCCCCGCCAGGGACCCACTCTCTCCACACAACCCAATACCCCCAGGATCCACACACTCCACATCCCACAGGGATCCGTCCCTTCACCATCTCCCCCTGGGATCCCCTCTCTCCGCCCCTCTCCCATACGCTCTCCCCTGGATCCACCCTCTCCCCCTCCCCCAAGACCCACTCTCCCCCACCCCTGAGATCTACTCTGTCCGCCCCTCCCTCCCCTGCCAGATCCACTCTCCCCCCCCCACCCCCCGAGATCCACACTCTCCCCCCCCACGCCCCGAGATCCACACACTCCCCCCCACCCCCCGAGATCCACACTCCCCCCCCACCCCCCGAGATCCACACTCTCCCCCCCACCCACCCCCCGAGATCCACTCTCCCCCCCCACCCACCCCCCGAGATCCACTCTCCCCCCCCACCCACCCCCCGATATCCACTCTCCCCCCCCCACCCACCCCCCGAGATCCACTCTCCCCCCCACCCACCCCCCGAGATCCACTCTCCCCCCCACCCACCCCCCGAGATCCACTCTCCCCCCCACCCACCCCCCGAGATCCACTCTCCCCCCCACCCACCCCCCGAGATCCACTCTCCCCCCCACCCACCCCCCGAGATCCACACTCCCCCCCCACCCACCCCCCGAGATCCACTTTCCCCCCCACCCACCCCCCGAGATCCACTCTCCCCCCCACTCACCCACCCCCCGAGATCCACTCTCCCCCCCACCCACCCACCCCCCGAGATCCACTCTCCCCCCCACCCACCCACCCCCCGAGATCCACACTCCCCCCCACCCACCCACCCCCTGAGATCCACTCTCCCCCCCACCCACCCCCCGAGATCCACACTCCCCCCCCACCCACCCCCGAGATCCACCCACCCCCCGAGATCCACACTCTCCCCCCCCACCCCCGAGATCCACTCTCCCCCCCACCTCCCGAGATCCACTCTCCCCCCCCACCCCCCGAGATCCACACTCTCCCCCCCCACCCCCCGAGATCCACACTCTCCCCCCCCACCCCCCGAGATCCACACTCTCCCCCCCCACCCCCCGAGATCCACACTCTCCCCCCCCACCCCCCGAGATCCACACTCTCCCCCCCCACCCCCCGAGATCCACACTCTCCCCCCCCACCCCCCGAGATCCACACTCTCCCCCCCCACCCCCCCGAGATCCACACTCTCCCCCCCACCCCCCGAGATCCACACTCTCCCCCCCCACCCCCCGAGATCCACACTCTCCCCCCCCACCCCCCGAGATCCACACTCTCCCCCCCCACCCCCCCGAGATCCACACTCTCCCCCCCACCCCCCGAGATCCACACTCCCCCCCCACCCCCCGAGATCCACACTCTCCCCCCCCACCCACCGACCGAGATCCACACTCTTCCCCCCCACCCCCCGAGATCCACTACTCCGCTCCCCTAACCCGTTACTCACCGGTATAGTGAACCACACAGAACTGGCCCACCTTGGGGAAGGTTCGCCCTGTAAGACACAAGCAGACACGGATTTAGATTCGGCGACAGTCGCTTCACAGGTCAGATCTCAGACCCCCCTCCCCCTCCCCCTCCCCCGATCCTGAGGTCCAGCCCGTCCCGGGGTAAAGTAGCCGGAGCCGCCGCTTGGAGGGTTTCTGTCAAAGCCATACCGTCTCCAGGAGTGATTGTCTCCAGTTCCACTCCCATGGCTCCGCTTCACAACTGAGCCCAACTCCCCCGCCCCGCCCCGCCCCCCGTGCCCGGGGCGCCGAGGAGGGCGGGGCTCCGGAACATACCAATCAGACCTCTGTTACCAACCCACATCCACCAATCAGAACCTAAAGCTGGCCGCGGGGTTGGGGGGCGGGGCGGGTGGGACAGGCACCAAATTGCCCGGATGTTGAGTCGTTGGTCTCGACTTTCGAATCTTATTGGCTCGCGAGCGCGGGTGCGGGCGCAGGCGCAGGCGCAGTGGCAGTGCTGGAATATTCTGGAATGCGCGGCTGAGGTGATGGCGGAGCGCCGATTGTGGAGGGGTTTGCTGGAACAACCATTGCACCCTGGTGGAGCTGACTCCATCGGTGAGGTTTAGGGTATGAGGCAGGATATATTTCTATTTGGGTGAAATGGAGGTGAAGTACGCGGCAACCGCTGCTGAATCTAATAGTGCGATTCTTACAGCCCAGGAGGCCATTCGGCCCACAGTCCAACTGGTGAACCGATATCTGACTGCACTCATACCAGTGTCCAGTGCTTGGCCCATTGCAGCACAAGTGAATATCTAAATACTTCTTGGATGACTCAACCACCCTCCAACAGCGAATTCCAGACACCTCTGGGTGAAAAAGTTTCTCCTGAACACCCGTGGTTATTGACCCCTTTACTAATGGGAAGAGTGCCTTCCTATCTGTGATCCTCCATCTTCTCCACCTCTATCAGGTCCCCTCTCAACCTTTGCTGCTCCAAGGAACACAGTCCCATGCTATCCAACCTTTCCTCAGTTCAGACCCTCCAGCCCAGGCAATATCCTGGTAAATCTCTGCACTCTCCAGTGCAAACCACATCTTTCCTATAGCATGGTGACCAGAACTGCGTTCAGTGCTGTTGTGCCCTAACTTTTATTCATGTTCCACCATGACCTCCCTGCTCGCTGTGGCTCAGCTACTAAAGGCAAGTATCCCACATGCATTTTAACCGCCTTATCTGCCTGCCCTGCCACCTTAAGAGATCTGTGGATATGCACAGCAATGTCCCTCATCAGTAAATTCCAGGGTCCAACCAGTCATAGTGTAATTGTCTTGTTAGCTCTGCAACTGTATTTCCTCACACTTTGTGTTGAATTGCATTTGCCATTGGTCTGTCCATCTGACTAGTCTATTTGATATTCTGAAGTCTACAGCTGTCCTCTTCACTATTAATCACCCTACCAATTTTTGTCATCCAAGATCTTCTTGATCACTCCCCCTAGCTTTAAGTACAAATTGTTCATGTCCACCACAAATAGCGAGAACCCCAGCACTGAGTCCTGTGGAACCCCCCTGGAACAGAACTCCCACTCACCTGATGAAGGAGCAGTGCTCCGAAAGCTTGTGCTACCAAATAAACCTGTTGGACTTGAACCTGGTATTGGGAGACTTCTTACTGTGCGAACCTCACTGGAAACAGACTTCTAGTCCCTCTACCATTGCTCTCTGTTTCCTGCCTCTCGGCCAAAACTGTGCCTTAGATCCCTATGCTTGGCCAGTCTGCCATAAGGCACCTTATCAAAAGCCTTGCTAAAGTCCTTATAGGCCACATCAAATGCATTATCCTCATCAACATTCTTGGTTACCTCCCCAAAAAATTCAATTAAATTTGTTAACACTACCTTCCCTTAATAAATCCATGCTAACTGTTCCTAATTAATATGTATCTATCCAAGTGTGGATATATTCTGCCCCTCGCAATTCCTTCAAGTAACTTTCCCACCACCTAGGTTAGACTGACTGGTCTATAATTTCCTGGTCTCTCCCTACATACCATTTTAGGACTGTAGCAAATGGTTCGGCGAATCACCACCACAACATTTTGGCCTCAACTGCTTTCAGTGGTAGCAAATTCCACAGGCTTGCCAAACTCTAGGTGAAGAAATATCTATTCACCTCAGTCCGAAAAGGTTTATCCTTTATCCTTAGACTATGACCCCTGGTTCTGGATTCCCCCACCAATGGGAACATCCTTCCTGTATCTACCCAGCCTAGTCCTGTTGAAATTTCATAGGTTAGTATGAGATCATTCTTCGAACTCCAGCGAATAGAATCCGAACTGACTCAGTCTCCCTTCATACGCAAGTCCCATCATTTCAGAAACCAGTCTGATAAACTGTCGCTGTACTCCCTCTATAGCAAGAACATCCTTCCTCAGATAAGACCAAAGCTGCACCAATGTTCCAGGTGTGGCCTCACCAAGGCCCTCTAGTTGGAGCAAGACGTCCCTGTTTCTGTACTCGAGTCCCCTTGCTATGAAGGCCAACATATCATTTGCTGCCTTTACCACTTGCTGCACCTACATGTTTATCTTCAAGGACTTTCAGGTCTTGTTACACACTTGCTCAATTTATAGCCATTTAGATAAACTGCCTTCCTGCTTTTGTTACCAAAGTGGATAATCTTACATTTATCTGCATTATATTGCATCTGCCATGCATTTATCCATTCATTAACCTTGACCAAACATAGGAGACTGGCCAGGACAACACCAGAGCAGTCAAATTTAGGGGTAACAAAGGCCATGATGAGAGCTGGAATTGGACAATGCAATAGAGGTGGAAGTTTTGGTGGTGCAAGTTATGTGGAGAGAGCCTGCTTGTAGTGTCAAGCGTACCACCTTCTTTGGCAGTTCCCAAGCGTCAAGGATGACTTGCTTCCACTCCGGGGAGGTGGGTTCTGCGGTGGCTGAATAGTCGAATCCTGGAACTGTAGACTCCGCCAGAGGCAAGTGGTGTTTGATGAGGTGAGTGGGATGTTCTGGATTCTGTGCTCTCGACTGTTCACGCTTGGCCTCTGTGTGCCCCATCCGGTGATGCTTGAGGTAGCCAGAGCCTTCATGGATCTTCAGTTTGTGTGTTCTAAGGCAAGCAATTCCCACATGTCGATGGGGATGTTGCATTTATTTAGGGAGGCTTTCAGTGCTTTTGGAGCGTTTCCTGTGCCTTCCTAGTAACCACTTGCCATTGTGGAGCTCGGAGTAGAGCACTATCTGATCCCTATCTGCCTCAAGAAGATGACCATCATCCCAGTGCCAAAGAAAAGCCAGGCAGCGTGCCTTAATGACCATCGTCAGGTGGCTCTGACATCCATTATTATGAAGTGTTTCGAAAGGCTAGTCATGGCACAAGTCAATTCCAGTCTCCTGGATTGCCTGAATCCACTACAGTTCGCTTATCGCCACAACAGGTCCACAGCAGACGCCATCTCCCTGGCCCTGCACTCAACCCTGGAACACTTAGATAACAAAGACACCTATGTCAGACTCTATTTATTGACTATAGCTCAGCCTTCAACACCATTATTCCTACGAAACTCATCTCCAAACTCCGTGGCTTGGGCCTCGGCTCCTCCTTCTGCGACTGGATCCTGAACTTCCTAACCCACAGGCCCCAATCGGTAAGGATGGACAACAACATCTCCATGATCATCCTCAACACTAGTGCCCCACAAGCTGTGTTCTCAGCCCCCTACTGTACACCTATGACTGGCCAAATTCCACTCTAAGTCGATTTTCAAGTTTGCTGACCGTAGTGGGTCGGATCTCAAACAGTGATGAGACAGTACAGGAATGAGATAGAGAATCTGGTGAACTGGTGCTGCGATAATAGTCTCCCCCTCAATGTCAACAAAGAGAAGGAGATTGCCATCGACTTCAGGAAGTGTAGAGGAAAACATGTTCCTGCCTACATCAATGGGGACAAAGTAGAAAGAGTCGAGAGCTTTCAAGGTTTTAGGTGTCCAGATCACCAGCATCCTGTCCTGGTCCCCCCATGCCAACACTATAGTTAAGAAAGCCCACCGATGCCTCTACTTTCTCAGGAGACTAAGGAAATTAGTCAGCTACGACTCACCAAGTTTTACAGATGGACCATAGAAAGCATTCTTTCTGGTTGTATCACAGCTTGGTATGGCTCCTGCTCTGCCCAAGACCGCAAGGATCTACAAAAGGTCGTGAATGTAGCCCAATCCATCCCGCAAACCAGCCTCCCATCCATTGATTCTGTCTACACTTCCCGCTGCCTCGGCAAAGCAGCCAGCATAATTAAGGACCCCACACACCCTGGACATTCTCTCTTCCACCATCTTCCATCGGGAAGAAGATACAAAAGTTTGAGGTCACGCACCAACCGACACAAGAACAGCTTCTTCCTTGTTGCCATCAGACTTTTGAATGGACCTACCTTGCATTAAATTGATCTTTCTCTACACCCTAGCTATGACTGTAACACTAACATTCTGCACTCTTGTTTCCTTTTCTATGACCGGTAAGCTTTGTATAGCATGCAAGAAACAATACTTTTCACTTTATGCTAATACATGCGACAATAATAAAACAAATCGAATCAAACTTGTTTTGGGAGTCTTGTGTTGGGCATGCCCATCGCAGCTGGTCATATGTGACCAGTGCTTCGATACAATAGATATTGGCCTGGGAGAGGACGCTCACATTGGTAAGCCTATCCTGTCAGTGGATTTGCATGATTTTGCAGAGGCAATGTTGGTGATAGCCCTCCAGGGATTTGAAGTGTCTGCTATACATTGTCCTTGTTTTTGATGCATACAGGAGGGCTGGGACCATGGCTGCTCTGTAATCCATGAACTTGGTGCTGGATTTGAGGTCTCGGTCTTTGAACACTGTTCCTCAGGCATCCAAGACTGTGTGGGAACATTGGCGTCTATGCTAGATTTCATCATCTATGTCTGCCTGTGCTGCGAGGAGGCTCCCAAGGAATGGGAAATTATTTATGTTGTTCAGGGGCTCACCATGGATCTTGATGGTCGGGGTCAGTTTTTTTGTGGCAGGAGTGGGTGGATGGTAGAGAATGTTTTCCAGATGTTTAGTCTGAGACTAATTTTCTCATGTCTCAGTGAATGCATTGATGATGGTTTGTAGCTTGGCCTCTGTGCGTGCACAGGGGCATCCTCTGTACGACAGCTCGATGATACAAGTTAGGGTCGTTTCGATTCTGGCCTGGAGGTATCGGAGGTTGAATAGTTTCCCATTTGTCCAGTAGGTTAACTTTACTCCAGGGAACTTCAAGGTCTTGGGGTGGAGTGTTGCTGCGAGGAAGGTGGAGAAGAGCGTTGGTGCAATGATGCAGCCCTTTTTGGCACAGTTTGCACTCGTATTGGGTCTGTTGTGGTCCCATTGGTGAGAATCATGGCTTGCATGTCATTGTGAAGCAGGTGGAGAATAGTGATGAATGTCTGTGGGCAGTCGAATTTGAGGAAGATGTTCCACAATGCTTCACCGTTGACAGAACACTGTTCCTCAGGCATCCAAGACTGTGTGGGAACATTGGCGTCTGAGGAACAGTGTTCTCCTCTGATGGAGAAATCCAGCACGAGGGGGCATGGCTTTAAATTGAGGGGGGGTAGTTATAGAACCGATGTCAGGGGTAGGTTCTTTACCCAGAGGGTGGTGAGGGATTGGAATGCCCTGCCAGCATCAGTAGTAAATGCGCCTAGTTTGGGGGCGTTTAAGAGATCCGTAGATAGGTTCATGGACGAAAAGAAATTGGTTTAGGTTGGAGGGTCACAGTTTTTTTTTTAACTGGTCGGTGCAACATCGTGGGCCGAAGGGCCTGTTCTGCGCTGTAATGTTCTATGTTCTATGAATCAAAGGTCTTTGTGAGATTGAAGAATGCCATGTACAGAGAGGAGCTCTTCAGCCATTGGGAGGAGGCACTTGTGGAGGATTCTCGTGATGATTGTGACGGAGAGGAGGGAAATCCCTCTAATTTCCATATTTGGATCTGTCTCTTTGAAGATGGTCACAATTAAGTTGACTGCGAGATCTCCTGGCAAGCTCCTTTCCAGACAAGAGTGATGGGGTTGTGGATTCTTGTCAAGAGTGCCTATCCGCCACATTTTAATACTTAAGTGGGGATTCCACCTGTGCCAGAGGCCTTGTTTTTTACCTGTTGGATGGCTTTTTCAACCTCATGGTGAGCTGGGGCTGCACTGAGATGGTGGCTGGTACTGTGTTGCAGGATGGTGTTGAGGGAACTTGTGTCACAGACTGCATTTTGGTTGAGGAGGTCCTTGAAGTGCTCTCTCTAGCAGGCATTAACTGCCTCTGTTTTTGAGCGCCTCTCCATTTTTGGCTCTGTGGGTTGGGTCCATAGATGAGCTACGCATGTCTTAGTTGTCAGTGAGTTGCTGAGTCTCCAGCGTTCTTTCCATCCAGCATTCTTTCCACCCACCGTCTGTTATTTAGGTCGTGGTTCTTTGTTGCACCATGGGCTTCAGTTGCCTGTAGGCTTGTTTTCTCTCACTCAAGTTTTGGTGGTAAGGGACACCTTGCATTTGCATTTGAGGGGATCCTGGATCTTATGATGAACCAGTCTTGGTGCTTCCTGGTCGAGAGCCTGACTGTCTCCTTGCAGGTGCCAACAATGGTAGCTTTTAAGGCGGAACTGGCGCTATGGGCACTCCGACTGGCTTGTTGGTCATCGCCAGGTTAGTCGTATGGTGACGACTGAGTAGGTCTTTCATCTCGGGGTCTTTGAATCCAGTGACATTGAGTCTCCTGTGGTGGAGTTTTTTTCTGCCTCTGCTGGTTTGGGGGCAGGGGATGGTAGAGTGGATTAGTCGCTGGTCAGTCCAACAGTCGTTTGCTCGAGTCGTAGTGTGGGTGATGTGGACTTAGAAACATAGAAAGAAACATAGAAAAACTACAGCACAAAACAGGCCCCACAAGTTGTGCCGAACATATCCCTACCTTTTAGGCCCACCTATAACCCTCCATCCTATTAAGTCCCATGTACTCATCCAGGAGTCTCTTAAAAGACCCTATTGAGTTTGCCTCCGCCACCACTGATGGACTTCTTTGCATTCCCTTGCTTGGATGATGATATAGTCTATTAGGTGCCAGTGCTTGGAGAGGAGGGGTCTTGCAATGAGGTCTCCTGCTTGATCCTCTGGCGAAACAGGGTGTTCATAATGACCAGCTCATGTTCGAGACGTATTGTCAGGAGGACTTGGTTAGTTTTTGTTTTCAGGTCTTTGCTGTTGGGGTTGCCCATAAGGGTCCTGACATTCTAGATCCTGACATTCATTTGGGTTTATTAAAGTTTATTTATTAGTCACAAGTAAGGCTTACATTAACACTACAATGAAGTTACTGTGAAATTCCCCTAGTCGCCACACCGGCACCTGTTCGGATCAATGCACCTAACCAGTGCGTCTTTCAGACTGTGGGAGGAAACCAGAGCACCTGGAGGAAACCCATGCAAACATGGGGAGAATGTGCAAAACTCCACAGACAGGTCCCTCACGCAATGAGGCAGCAGTGCTAACCACTGTGCCACCGTGTTGCCCCTTGTGGGTGAAGTTGGGTGGAAGATGCCTGTGAATGGATGTGTTGTACACCAGCCACCACTCGGTCCCGGTGGTACGAGGTCTTGGCTCAATGGCAGCGAAATCTGAGATGACTGGTGACCAGGCTCTACTGTAGGATGGGGACTAACAAACACATCTCAACCACCGATCATCTGCCTGCCTGCCAGTGATGGCACTTTCCAAGTGTGTCATTTTCCCTCCCTCTTGTGCCTTGTAGTCTGCCTCTGCTTGTGCTACTCCCCAAGCATGCCACGGTTTCCGGAAAGAGTGATGATCAGAATCAGAGTTGGGGTGCAGAGAAAGGCTTCAGATTTCCTAATATTTATTTTGAGAATAGTTCTGCTTATCCAGTGCTGATGGTAGACAAGCAGAATGACAAATTGGATGGTTCACTGGTCAAGAGGGGTGGTTGGAGGTAGAGCTTGGTGTCATCAAATGAAACTTGGTGTGTTTTTGGTTTATGTCATTGAATGACAGCATGTAAATAAGTAAAAGCCACACTCGAGTCATCTGGAACGGTTTCACTTTACATTAACTGTCCAGCTAATTTCCAATAGATCTTTCAGCTCTATTACTAATTCTCTATTAGTTCAATTAAACTTGTTTTGTTTGATGTATTTACATAATAGCTTTTTTTTGCATTTTTGCCCATGTGTGCTTCAAACGTTTGCATTTTTTAACGGTTGTGAATATAATATTCAAAGTGCTCCTTGTTTCATGTTTATACTGCACATCACTGCTGGACTGGCCTTGTCCCACTTTGGTAATGTGTTCCCATCTGCTTGTGCTGGTCAGCTGCCAAATAGTCATAATCTACTTCAATGAACCTTGTGAAGACATTAGGCTTGGCTAATACCCCAAGTGATAACCATTCATCACCTAGGTTTGCATATCAAAATTTGTCATTTAGAGTGAGTTATTGCGGTGGGGGATGAGAATTTGCAGAACCATACCACAGCAATTGATCTCAGCCTTGAAAATTTTCAATGACTTGGTCTCCACAGCTTCCTGGGGTAAAGAATTCCAAAGATTCTTCAGGAGAAGGAAGTGAGAGGTGATGTGGAGAATGGCTGCGAGGGAAATAAAATGACTTGATATGTCCAGTTAATCTTGTGTTTCTTGCACCTCCTACAGACGGGCACAAGGTGGTGCTCTTTCACTGCATAAAGCAACTCGGAAATCATCAAAGTCCAATAAGACTTTTTAAAAATGATATATAAATTTGAGAATGTTACAACCAGAGCGGAGAACATTTTTTGCAGCATGGTTAATTGATTCAATAGGTTACAATATTAACTTACTATTGTTAGATGCACAACTTATACAGCACCTTCTAATGTAGCTAAAATGACCTAAAGCACTTCACAGGACCATAATCAAACATAATTTGACACCAAGCCACGTAAGAATATATTGGGGCAGATGACTGAAAGTTTGGGCAAACAGTTAAGTTTTAAGTAGCATCTTGAAGGATGAAAGTGAGGTGGAGAGGTTTAGGACTTAGAAGTCTGAAGGCATGGTCACTAATGGTGATGCGATTATAATCTGCTGGAATTAGAGTTATGCAGATATTTTGGCGGATTGTGAGTTTGCAATGTTGACGGAGATAGGGTTGAGGCAATTGGAAGATTTGAAAATAAGAATGAGAATTTCACAATTGAAGTGTTCCTAACTGGGAGCCAGTGTAGGTCAGTGGGCATAGGGCGATGGGATCTACTTGTAGCATTCATGAGACAGAGGACAGTAGGTGTGATACTGGCCTTTTCACCTGGGACCTACAGTATTAAGGAAATAGATATTGTGAAAAGTGGGTATCTGGGAGTTAAGTGGTAAGAAGGAACCAAATAGAATTCGGTAGGTTGACAACAGGTTGGAGGGGAATGAGGTATTAGGGAGTAATTATTAAAGATCAGGTTTAACAAGTAGATGGGGGGGGGGTATATTTCGGGAATGTAAAAGGAGTTATAAGTATGTGTACGGTGATAGAGTGATAATAGAGTTTGGGGTGGGAGGCTACGTAGTGATGTAGAAATTAGGAAATAATTGTGGCAAAATGGAGGAAACTTAGGGGTTTGAGGGCTATATAGGTGGTAACTGGTTAGAGCCAAATGGTGTGTGGGGTTAAGGAAAGTGGGGAGTAGGTGAAGGGGATGTTAGAGGTGTTGATGGAAATAAGGATTGGATGTGGCGAAAATCAAATTATTGCGGATGCTGGAATCTGAAACCAAAAGAGAAAATGCTGGAAAATCTCGGCAGGTCTGGCAGCATCTGTAAGGAGAGAAAAGAGCTGACGTTTCGAGTCCAGATGACCGTTTGTCAAAGGCTGTGGCTATGTAGCAACGTTGGAGAGAGAGTTTAGACAATACACCATGGAGAGCTTAGAGAATAGGGAGTTATTATTAGCTTAGTTTATATACAGCCTTTTACAACTGATGCGTTTCTTTTTGCAATGCAACCACTTAAAAGCAAAGATGGCAATAAGAGGAAATCAGCCAAGTTTAACAGTAGGCATCAGCTGGAGAATCTGTTTGCAGTTCAGTTCCTGCCACTTCTTATCCTCACTATTCTGCTTCTTTGTCTCTAATCATGGTCAAGCTTACTGTAAAATATTAATTGAATTAGGATTTTGTGCTTTCTTCACTTTTCTTCCAGTCCATCAAAAGAGAGCCTGTCCTGTCAGTTAGTTTCCAAATTTGGTCAGAGTAAGAATCCGCTTGTATTGTGACCCAAAGCTATAATAAACATGTGGGAGGAGTTGCTGGGAAGAAGAATTTGAGAGTGGGAGGGATCACTTGGGGCCATTCTGTATGAGGTGAAATGCAGAACTAATGATGAGCATATATCACTCTTAATATCTGCCTGTGATTGTAACTCTTGACAAAATGTTAGTAACACTATCCTGGTTTCTTGTGGAGTCTGTTAGTTTTATTACCTGTAGATGCTGTGAATTGGCACAAGGTGGCGCTCTTACACTGCAAATACCAATCAATCAACTTTTCCCAACTTCACAAAAAATTTCAACTTTTGTTACTGCGTTGGTTTGGACAAGCTACAGTTAGAAAAACTCCAACATATTCATTTTTTGGAGTATGTGTTTTAAATAGATATAGTCAATCATATATTATTGATGTGTTGGGTTAGACACTGGGGTGCAGAATTTCTGTCAGTGTATCTCCATGTCCTTATGTTGGGAAGTTGATGGAACATCCAGAAAAATAACATAAAAGGAGGTTTCTTCAATTTTTCATTGGAAGACACCCATAGGAAATTCCTGGTACTGTTGTCTGAATGTGGACCAATTTGGCATTTATAATACTCTGAAGGCACTTATGTTAAATAAGTCTTGATGGTCTGAATGTATTTTTTAATGGGCATGGTAAACTTGCTCACTTAACACTCATCGTGATATGGGGTAACATGTAAAAATGCCACTTATACTTGGTGCTTTTTTGAAATTGGAGTTGAAGCATATTTTTGGAGGAGGGTGGAGGAAAACTGAGATCTAATCTCAGTGCTGCCTCTAGGCATTAAAATCAGAATCTGTTCCATGCCCCAGTGCTAATACCTCTTTGGAGTTTTTCTTGATCAACACAATTCCATTAAAAAGGCAATCCTGTTGCATTTTCCGGCGTAACTTGCTTACTATCCGTTCGTGGAATGTGGGCATCCTTGGCTAGGCCAGCATTTATTGCTAATCCCTAATTGCCCTCAAGCTGGTTGTGTGCAGCCTTCTTGACCTGCTGTAGTCCATGTGTTGTAGGAAAACTGCCCACGGCTGTTAGGAAGGAAAGGAGTTCCAGGATTTTGACCCAGTGATAGTGAAGGAACGGCGTTATAGTTCCAAATCAGGATGGTGTGTGACTTGAAGAGGTGCTTGCAGGTTGAGGTGTTTTTCATGCATCTGCTGTCCTCGTCCTTCTGGGTAGTAGAGGTTGAGGGTTTGGAAGGTGCTATCTAAGGAACTTTGATGAATTGCTTCAGTGCATCTTGCAGATAAACACTCTTGCCACTGTGTCAGTGGTGGAAAGTGTGAATGTTTAAGGTTGTGAATGAGGTGCCAATTAGGCAGGTTGCTTTGTCCTGGATTATGTTGATGATCTTCAGTGTTGTTGGGAGCTTCACTCATCAAGGCAAGTGGAGAATATTCCATCACTCTTCTGACTTGTGCTTTGCAGATGGTAGTTAGACTTTCAGGAACCAGGAAGTGAAGAATCTGCAGAATTCTCAGCCTCTGACCTCTTTTAGCCACAGTATTTACATGGTTGGTCTGTTCAGTTTCTGGTGAATGTTAATCCCCAGGATGTTGATAGTGGGGATTCAGTGATGGTAATGCCATTGAATGTTAATGGGAAATAATTGGATTCTCTCTCGTTGGAAATGGTCATTTCCTGGATGGCAGTGTAACTTTCCACTTGTCAGCCCAACCCTGAATATTGTCCAGGTCTTGCTGCTTGAGGGCATGGACTGCTTCAGCATTTGAGGAGTCACAAACATCTCCCACATCTGACTTTATGACAGAGGAAAGGGCATTGATAAAGTAGCTGAAGCTGATTGGGTTTAGGACTGCCCTGAGGAATTACTGCAGTGATGTACTGGGACTGCGATGATTGACCTCCAACAACTGTAACCATCTTCCTTTGTGCTATGTATGAGTCCAACCAGTAGAGCTTTCCCCTGGTTCTCTTTGAAATAGGATCCATTTGTCAGAATGACATCGCTTTTTTTTTTAAAGCAATCCTTGACCAAAATTAAATCATTAATGGCATCCATCTATATTGAGACATTGGACTGCACCTAATGTGCAGGGCACTTCTATATTGATATTTATCTGTTGTGGCTGTGGAGGGCAATTTGAGAGTTGCAGTCCCTTCTGCACCTAGCACAGATTAATAGGATTGCCTGAGATTGGCTAGTGTTTTTTCTTGCGCACAGACTCTCTTTTCTGCTATCTAGTCAGTACTTTTATCCTCTGCTTTTTCCACATCCTTCCTGAATGCTTAGACCGTAAGAAATAGTATCAGGAGTAGGCCTTCCAGCCCTTTGAACCTACTTTGCCAGTTAGTAAGATCATGGCTGATCTAAGACTCACTAAGTCCACTTTCCTGCCTTACCTCTGTAACCTTTAATTCTCTTACTGATTGAAAACATATTGATCTCAGCCTTGAACATTTTCAAGGATTTGGTCTCCACAGCTTCCTGGGGTAAAGAATTCCAAAGATTCACCACTTTTTGAGAAAAAATTCCTCCTCAAATCCATCTTAAATGAGCACCCCCTTATTTTGCCCTCTGATCCTACACTTTCATGAATGATAACATCCTCCCAACATTTACCCTGTCTCACCCCCTAAGAATCTTGTATGTTTTAATCATATCATCTTATTTCCAGATACTCCAGTCAGGAGCAAGGACTTCCAATACATCAATTTTAATCATGGTTCGCTTAGAGTCCTGTAGACATTCTTTTAATGCAGAAGATCATAGGGACAAACAATTATTCCTTCCAGATTCCCACAATCAAAATTTAAATTTGCATCACGTTCTTCAAGATTTATTTTACAAAGTGCACTTTGCCTCCTTAGCAACACTGGACCCTAGGACTCCAGTGTTACAAAGGTTTTATGGTGGCATATATGGTGGTTCATATGTTCTTGATATTAATGACCCATTCAAGTATAACCAGTTGGTACTGTGTAATCGGATAAAACAAACATTTCTGTGAAAAATCCCAAAAGTGGCTGTGGAGACCAGGGAGTTGGCAGAACAGTTTCCGCCTTCTATCTTGCACCACAAAGTTCCTCAAAATTTGTATAAAAGCAGAAACGATCCTTCATTTGAGCCTTCATCTCTCTAATGCTGTCTTCAATAATTTTCTTTGTTGTTCCAAGCATTTTGATAGACTGTGACTTTCATGCTATTTTATAGATAATTGCACCAACATACACTAAGGGTCCTGGGCAGCTATCAAATATTCTACTTGTATATCACTGACAGGATCATTAAGAATGTCAGATGATCCAGGGCATATTTCTGGAGTACTGTGTTTTTTCACAGCTACCCAATTAGATCCATCATTATTGACAGCTGCAATCTGTTTCTAATTATCTGCCTATTTTACCACTTTAACTGGAATGAAATCTTCACTTTTACTATGATTTTCCTGCTGGAATTTAGAAAGTACTTTCTGAAAATCAGATATTTAGGACAGACTGATTCTCCTGAATTATACTTGGTGATTTGATTCAGATGGCCACTATCCTCCTCCAATGCCTCTAATGTCATCCAGCTGGATGGGATGTTCTCATCTGGTTCCATTCTCATCTATCTAATTGGATCCTAGAATTACTTGCAATGACTTCTCTTCCTGCTCCCACATTGTTACCTTTGGTATCCTCCAAGGATCTATCCTCGCTCGCTCCACCTCCATTACTTATCTATACACTTCCCTTTGGCAACTCGTCCAACGATACAGTTCGTTTTCACGTGTGCTGATAACATCCAGTTCTATCACATCACTACCTCCCTGGTTTCTCCACTCCTGCTAAAGTATCGGAATGTTTATTCATACAAATTAGGAGCAGGAGTAGGCTATTCGGCCCCTAAAATCTGCTCCACCATTCAACAAAATCATCACTGATCTGATAGTAATCTCAACTCCACATTCCTGCCTACCTCTGATGACTTTGGTTAGCACTGCTGCCTCACAGCTTCAGGGACCCGGGTTCGACTCCCAGCTTGGGTCACTGTCTGTGTGGAGTCTGCACATTCTGCCTGTGTCTGCATGGGTTTCCTCCGGGTGCTCCGGTTTCCTCCCACAGTCCAAAAGATGTGCTGGTTCAGTGCATTGGCTAAGCTAAATTCTTAGTGTACCAGAACGGGTGCCGGAGTATGGTAACTAGGGGATTTTCACAGTAACTTCATAGCATTGTTAATGTAAGCCTTACTTTGAGGAAGCCTACACTAATAAAATAAAAGATAAGATTATTTGCTTCTAACATTTTTTCTACTGTAGCTCAATTTTTTGGAGCTGGAACAGCAACTGGGGTCACTATGGAGCATCCACAAGGGTGAGAGCTTCATGGATAGCAAGTGCACTGAGGTGGTCACACTGCAGGTACAGAGTGCCCAGCAGAAAGGAAATGGTGTCCACCAAACAGGCGGGTAGTGCAGGAGTCCCTGGGTCCATCTCCCTCCTAACAGGTTTCCCATTTTGGAAACCGTTGGGGATCTGGTTTCTCAGGGGAATGCAGCACGAGCTAGGTCAGTGACCATAATACAAAATCCACGTGTAAAATTGTTAAAAAGACAAGTCTAAAGGTACTGGGGGTGATCTTACCAAAATATTCTGTGCCGAACGAGTGTGCAAATGGGAGAGAATCTGCTCATTTTCTTCAGGGAACTTTCAGACATGATCGTATGCCACTTAGTGCAAATAAAGTGGCAAAGTGGTTCAAGCCAGTAGCAGTGGTGAGGGAGTCTTCTCGCCAGTAAGCCAGCTGCTCACAGCTAGATTGTGCCATTTCATATGAGCAGATCTTGGTTCTGTGTAAAGTGTACATAGAACACTGAAGATCTATCCCCTCCCCCACCCCGTTTTAAGTTTCATTTGGTTTTTGTTGTAGAGAGAATCCCTTTAAAGGGCTGTCCCTTTTACTTTGTTCTTCAGTTGGTTTGATTTAGTTTAATTGGCTTATACGACAGTTGAAAGTCTAGCCCCCAAGCATTGAACTCCAAGGCACAAACCTGTATCTACGTAACAGAGCGATGTCACAGTTGTGGCCTCCTAATGAAAGGCAGCATGGTGAAGTAGCTCATCAGTCACCTCGTTCAAAGGATGACAGAGGACAGCGCCCTGTTCTGTGGAACGCACTAACTTCCCTCACTCTTCACCCTTGTGAGGTTGCGTGGATTGCTGAGGCTCTCAAGGGTCAAAGTGCTTCACTCAGGTGGAGGAGCACCTGTGGGGAAGAGACTGTTGTGTGACGGGGAGGGAGTGAGACTCAGTACAAAGGTGTTCACATTGGGGGAAGTGCATGGGTAGTTGTCCTGGATTCTGAGAGGGCTGAGGGTCAGTGCACTGTTGCTCACTTTGATGTTCTCTTCCTTCCACTTTTTGATTCTGGAGAATCATAGAGCCAGTTGAGCTGGCAATATTTCTGATAGTGAGCAGCAGCGATATCGATGTGCCACTGCATGTGGCCAGGGAGAGCATCCTGCAGTGGAGGGGGAGACAGGGCCTGTTGATATTCCGGGAAGAAGGCCCACAAATGGCAGAGCCTCAGAGGAGATTATTGGCTTCGGGTATTTTAACATAGAATTTCTTGTATCCTGATGTCAGAAGTCCAGTGCCAGAGAAGACTGCACCTTCCCCGGAGCACGGTAGACCACTTGTGTTAGGTGATGTAAGAATTGATACCACATGGACTGAGAGGTCACTGTGGCCCTGAAAATTATTGCTGCTCTGAACTTCTATGCCAGAGACTCATTTCAGGGCTGCACAGGTGACCAGTGTGGGATCTCCTAGTCAGCAGTGCACAAATGCACGAGGGAGGTCACATATGTTTTCTGCGAAGGCCCCACATGTACATCAGCTTAGACTGAGACATCAGGGCCATGGGCTTCGCCTGTATAACAGGCATGCCCCAGGTGCAGGGTGTCATTGACTGCACCCACATGGCTTTACGTTCCCCACAGACCATCTGTGACCATGTGATGCGTATCATGCAGGTGTGTGCCTGTTTCCCAGGGAGCATCTTTAATGGTTACAGCGTGGGGCACTCAGATCCTAGACATTTTTGAGACAGATCAATGGCTGGAGGGATGGCTCAACGGAAACAAAGGGTGCCTCCTCAGGGTGTGACTCATGATGTCAGTGCGGATGCCACAACCACCCTCTGAGACAAGTTACAACAAAGCTCGAGAGTCATTACCTGCACTGGTCAATCAGGCAATTGGTGCTGCTCAAGACCTGGTTCTGATGCCTGAGTCTGTAGGAGGGAGCGCTACAACAGTCTCCAGAGCGTATCCTGCATCGTAGAAACTAGAAGCAGGGGGAGGCCATTCGGCCCTTTGAGCCTGCTCTGCCATTCATTTTTGATCATGGCTGATCATCGAATTCAATATCCTAATCCTCCTTTTCCACCCCCCCCCCCAAATATCTTTTGATCCCTTTAGCATCATAATGGTCTGTAACCTGGCACTGCAATGGGGAGAGTGGCTGGACCAGCAGAGGCTGGAGGTGTGCCACATATCCTTGGATAAGGAGGATGTCGAAGAGGACAGTGAGGGGCAGTTCATGGAGGAGGAAGGAACTTGGATGATGGCCAGGGCCCACATGGGGCACAGCAATAGTGTCACCCTTATTGACACTCATTTTTGTGATGTCCAGGATTAGGGTGTGAAGACGCCTCCCACCATGGGGTTTGACATTCACTTACTATTGCGGTGCCTGCAGGAGGTCATCATGGCCAAGGCGCTAAAGCGATTGGTCAGGTGCTGCAGGTGAATGATGATAAGTCACAGTGATGACAGAGTGAAGCTCCTCTCATCCTCTGTGAAATGTTGGGCTCCTGCTTGACAGACAGCTGAATGCGACCTACCAATGAGCAGGTTTATCATGAAGCCTAGAGATGCTGAATAATCTCAGCTGCTATCTCCTCCTCCAAAGTCAGGGATCTTAGTGTTTTTCTCCACCTCCGAGGTGGAATTACTGTCGGTGCTTTTTCAGTCCTTGGCATCCTCATCATTAGAGAATACTGGGAGACATGAGAGGCCTGGGATTTGCTGGGGGGTCCATGCCAGCAGTGGCATGTCTTTACTGCATCGTGAATGTGGGAGGTTGGCGAGACAAAGCTGCCATTCTTACTCTACAGGGATGAAGCGCTGAGTGAGCACAGGGATTGCGGAGCATGGTACCATGATATGAAAGTATGGAGAATCTGTGGGGGTGAACAAAGTGATTTTAAATGTTTAAGAGCATAAGAACTAGGAGCATGAGTAGCCCCTCAAGCCTGCTCCACCATTCAATACGATTGTGGCTGATCTTGTCTTGGCCTTAACTCCACTTTCCTGCCTGTTCTCCATAGCACTTCAATCCATTATTAATTAAAAATCTGTCTATCTCGAATTTACTCAATGTCTCTGGGGTAGTGAATTCCACAGATTCATGATCAATTGAGAGAAGCAATTTCTCCTCATCACCGTTTTATATCTGCTATCCTTTATTCTAAAATTATAACCTCTCGTTCTAGATTTCCCCACAGGAGGAAACATCCTCTCTACGTCTACTTTGTCAATCCCCTTTAGCATCTTGTATATCTCAATTAAATCTCCCCTCATTCTTCTAAACTCAAGAGTGTATAGGCCTAAACTGCTCAACCTCTCTTCAGAAGACAAAACCCCTCATCTCTGAAATCAATCCAGTGAACCTCCCCTGAGCTCCCTCCAATGCAATTACAATCCTCTTCAACTAAGGGCACTAAAACTATGCATAATCCTTCAGCTGCGGGTTAGGAACCTCAGGATCCAGTTAGAGAGAGGAGCTGAGCCCTGGGCCACGGAGTTTGAAGATGAGTTTTGTTGAGATAATGGTGTTGAAGGCTGAGCCCATGCCCATGGGGCAAAGTACCAATGTGCAGGGGACACCTTGGCTCTAGCCATCGGGCATAGGGTAGTGCCAATCGGGCAGGGCCAGCTGGGGGGGATCCTACTGCCGCTCTGTATTGGGATCGAAGGGAGCGGGAGGGAGGCCAGGGATTGGGACAGGCTGGTGGGGGTGTCTGCTGGGGGTGGGAAGGATCTGCCTGTCGGGGTGTTTGCACTGCGGGGAGGGGTGGGTCTGAAGATCAGGGTAGTCCAGAACGGGGGGGTCAAGGCTGGCCCAATCGGGCCGTTGGGGGGTAGCACTGTGGGGGTCCCGGGCTGGCCAGTAATTGAGCTGGTCAGCAAACGGGAGACTGATAGTTTGGGGTCACTGCGCTTGCGCAGAGGCCCACTGGTTTCAGCCTCCCGGATGGGAATAGGCCCCGCCCTCTGAAATCTAATATATACACACTAGTGGCCTCTGCATTGCACAGCGAGTGGGAGATTCTAGTGTGAAAGCTGCCGTCCTTACCTGGTCTGACTCGTGACTCCAGAGCCACAGAAATGTGGTTGACTCTCAAATGCCCTCTGGCAACTGGGGATGGGCAATAAATGCTGGCCAGCCAGCGACGCCCACATCCCACGAATAAATAAAACAGAACACCGAATTTGATGTGGAAGGCTTCTATAGCCAACAGACTTCCTGCATGTTAATTTCAAGGACTTGAGGAGGGAGATGGGGTAGCAAGAATGTTGTTAATGTTAATGCTGTTTTAATGGCAATAACGCTGAAATAGCATTAAGGTTGTCACTATAATGTAAATTCACAAGACTCCTAACAATGTAAGACTTAAAATAAAGAGCAAAGAAAATTACAGCACAGGAACAGGCCCTTCGGCCCTCCAAGCCTGCACCAACCACACTGCCCAACTGAACTAAAACCCCCTACTCTTCCGGGGACCATATCCCTGTATTCGCATCCTATTCATGTATTTGGCCAGACGCCCCTTAAAACTCATTATCGTATCTGCTTCCACTACCTCCCCCGGCAGTGAGTGAAGTAAACTGAAGTAACGTTACTTAGGCTGGGTTCTCCCAAAATAATCTAAGCTACCAATGTGCGGGAAATGGGAGTAATTCCCGCCGTTTTTTTTTTTAGTGTACTTACCAGAGCGAATCTCCGACGCTCTGCACTGCAGGGTACCTCAGCAGGATTCACTTTGGAAAGTAGTGGCAGTTCCTATTGCCACCCAAGAGGCCTGCATCATAGTGCTGAGCAGGCCACCGCGCATGCGCTGATCTGTGAGTGGAGATTGCCACATACGTAGTGGCACCCCCCCCCCCCCTCCCCTCCCAATTGCTGGCTTTCCTGATTGCTGGCTAGCCCTGCAACCCTCCCTGATCGCTGGCCTTCCGATCACCTCCCTTCACCCGATTGACCTCCTGGACCTCCCCAGGCCAGTCCCGCCTGCCCAGTGGGCAATGCCAGTTTGCACCCCCCTTACCCCCGACTCCCCTCAGAGATTCGCTCTGGTAAGTACACTAAAAAAAAACCGGCGGGAATTACTCCCATTTCCCGCACATTGGTAACTTAGATTATTTTGGGAGAACCCGGCCTAAGTAACGTTACTTCAGTTTACTTCACTCGCTGCCGGGGGAGGTAGTGGAAGCAGATACGATAATGAGTTTTAAGGGGCGTCTGGCCAAATACATGAATAGGATGCGAATACAGGGATTTCAATTTCAATGGCCTTTGTTCCCTCCTATGGAGTCGGGTGCCTTTTCCCTGTTAGTGGGGAGCAGTCGTAAACGCCGCTGGAGGGATCACTCCTAGTCGGGGAGGAGACACTCGTGGGCCTGGAGAATAGCGTCCAGGGCCCACTGATTATATTGAAATGCTGATTTCAATATGATAATTAGCTCCACGTTGATATCTGGCACAGAGCTGAATACGCTCAAAAACCTAGCCCGGGCACCCAGCGTGAATCCTACAAAACAGCCGCTGCTGATGTCTCCCGGTCCACTGTGCTACCCAAGCAGTGTGGCAGGCTGGGAGAATCCCGGCCCTAATTCTTAAAGTTTATTTATTAGTGTCACAAATAGGCTTACATTAACACTGCAATGAAGTTACTGTGAAATTCTCCCTCTCGGAGTCGCCAGACTCCGGGAGGGAGAATTTAGCATAGCCAATTCACTTAACCAGTACATCTTTTGGACTAATGGGAGATATAGTAGCAATGTCTGGTCCATAACCAAGTTAGTGTGGGATTGAATACAGTATTGCTTACACAGTGATGCAAGAGAGCACATGAGCCAGGACCTGCCTGCAGATGGACAGAGATACAAAAAAACCTAGGATGGAGCAATTCCATACCTGTAAACTCTGCTGTATATAGTCATGAGTTGTTAATAAAGACTTGCTGTTAATACATTCAAGACTCCAAAGCAGGTATTCGTACTACCCTCCATAAACCTGGGGCTATCCAAAACCTTTCTGTCCACATCTTAACTCACAACACCAGGTTAAAGTCCAACTCACCTGATGAAGGAGCAGTGCTTCGAAAGCTTGTGATTCCAAATAAACCTGTTGGACTTTAATCTGGTGTTGTGAGACTTTTTACTGTGCCCACCCCAGTCCAACGCTGGCATCTCCACATCATCACACCTTAACTCACAGAATGTCCTGTCGTCTTATCACCCTCGTCCTCACTGTCTTGCATTGGTAGCTGGTCAAGCAACGTCTTGATTTTAAAATTATCCTTATTTTCAAAATCTTCCATGGCTTCTCACCTTTGTATCTCCTCCATCCCCAGAACTCTCTGAGATGCTGTGCTAATCTAATTCTGGGCTCTTGTGTATTCTCAATTTTAATTGTTCCATGACTGGTACTTGTGCCTTCTGTTGCCTGGGCCCAAGCTCTGGAATACCCTTTCTAAACCTCTCTGCTCGCTTTTCCTCCTTTACAAAATTCCTTAAAAACCAACATCTTTGACCAAGTATTTGGTCACCTTAGTTTAATCATTTCTTATGTGGCTTGGTGTCTTACTTTATTTTATAATGTTCCTCTGAAGTACCTTGAGACTTTTCATTATATTAAAGATGCTATATAAATACCAGTTGCTTTCAATTGTCGCTTATGCTCACCCATTCCTCAACTGAGTTCTTTGCTTGCCTTAATCTCCCCCTCCTCCATCAGCTCTCTGACGCATACTTTTCACCATCTCCTCAATTTCATCACGTGTCACCTTGACATCAAATGGTTTCTGTTTCTGAAACGATGGCACGATGGCACAATGCACCCCTGCCTCATAGCACCAAAGACCCGGGTTTAATTCCGGCCTTGGGCAACTGTCTGTGTGAAGTTTGTACATTTGATTCTCCCCGTGTCTGCATGGGTTTCCTTTGGGTGCTCCGGTTTCCTCCCACAATCCAAAAATGTGCAGGTTAGGTGGATTGGCCATGCTAAATTGCCCCCGAGTACCCAAGAGATGTGCAGGTTAGGTAAATTAGCCATAGTAAATGTGTGTGGTTACGAGATAGGGCCTGGGTAAGATGCACTTTTGGAGTTCGGTGCTGACTCGATGGGCCAAATAGCCTCCTCCTGCACTGTAGGGATTCTATGAGTCAATGTTTTGGCCATATAACTTGTTCTACACATTCCCTACCCACCCTTTGTGTTATATTTTTGACTAACTAAAAATCTAAACCAAACTTTTCTTCGAGTGTTTTCTGTCATGCTGCTCCTTTGGCTTGGGACGATATTAGCAACTTTCTCTAACTTGTCTGACCTCTATATTCAACTCTGTCCATTTCACACTCTCAGTAGTGCCCCACCTCCATTGCTGCCTTTGATAAACAGTAATTGGCATGTGTGCACTCAGTTCAGCAGATCCTCAGAAGATCTGCTTGAATCACCTCTAGTTGTACCTTCCTCCAGCCAAAACTAGGTTCATTGCTTTAAGAATGTCCTTAAAACAAAAACAACTCTCTTTCTCAAGCTCAAGTAGCTCAAGCCACCCCATCTCAGTGCCTGCTCCTTTACTCATTTATGAATTAGAATACAGGATTAGAACACAGTTCTTTTTAACATATTATTGAGGCCATCCGTTATGCTGACCTCTGATTTGATTTGATTTATTATTGTCACATTATTGACATACAGTGAAAAGCATTGTTTCTTGCACGCTCTACATTCAAAGCATATCGTTCATAGAATACATAGGAAAGGAGAGAGTGCAGAAAGAAGTGTTACAGACATAGCTAGGGTGTAGAGAAAGATCAACTTAATATAGTAGGTCCATTCAAAAGTCTAATATCAGCAGGGAAGAAGCTCACCACCACCTTCTCAAGGGCAATTAGGGATGGGCAATAAATGCTGTAAGAAGTTTAACAACACCAGGTTAAAGTCCAACAGGTTTATTTGGTAGCAAAAACTAGAGTGTGGCTTTTGCTACCAAATAAACCTGTTGGACTTTAACCTGGTGTTGTTAAACTTCTTACTGTGTTCACCCTAGTCCAACGCCGGCATCTCCACATCAATAAATGCTGGCCAGCCAGCGATGCCCATGTCCTACAAATGGATAAAAAAAACTCCAACTTTCTCAACACATTTGCATCTTCCCAATCTAGCTTCTGTCCCATAACTGTATGGAGACCACACTGGTCACTAAAAAAGTTATGGATGAGGAAGGTTATTTGGTCCAGAAAGACGCATTGTTGTATCCAGCAGTAATTTTTTAATTAATCTAGAGTTTTCATTTCCACTACTTTATCAAGGACTTTGTTGCATGCATTGAACCCTGATGTGGAGACATTCCAAAAATCAGCTCTAAATTTACTAGTTCGAATTTATGTCCCTTTGCTAGAGTTTAATTGTATGAAATTTTATGAATTGCACACAGTTTACAGTTGTATAGCTCTCCACAAGATTCCTTTCAGTCATTTTCCTTCAGGGCAAAAATGCAGTCTTTTAGATGAGACATTTAACTGAGTCTCCATTTTTCCTGTTGAGTGGATATGAAGAATTCTAGGGCACATTTCAAAACAGAGCCTTGGTGTTCTTCCTGGTGTCACGGCCAATATTTATCGTTCACCCAACATCACTGAGTGAGAGCATCTTACTGGGGGAATTCGATGCAAGACTGGGCACGGACCATGAGGTATTGTTCTCTTCCAGAAAGATAAATGAGTACAGATAGAGACTTGAGCTTTGCTGCTACCATGAGCTTTTTTAACTAACACCTCCATTCTGAACAAACCATGCTACAAGGTGTCCTGGGGCATCCAAGCACTGGCACCAGATGGATCTAATCATCACCAAACACAATACCCTTAACAGCATTCTCAATATCCACTGCTATCACAGCGCTGGTGCTTGTGTGTGCTATGATTAGCATGCAACCCTTGAAGCTTTTACATTCAAATGGCAGAAATGCCGTTCTCTTATCAACATCAGCCATACTGCCTACTCAAATGAAAATAACAGTTACTTTACTTGATTAAGTGTTTTCTGGCATTCCCACACTGCAGATGTGAAATGGAACATACTTTGAGACACCATCTACAATAACACACTCTGTGCTTATGGGAAGCAAGAACAGAAAAATTCTGACTGGTTCAATTCTAATGTCACTCTAATGGAATCTGCCATTGAAGCCAAGTGATCTGCTCTCAATTATAAGAGAGATCTGAGTGAGAAGATTCTGAATACACTAAATAATAAAGTTCAATGGATTGCCATGTGGTGAATCAATGGCTACTGGTTACAACTTTGTTAGAATATCCAGGTGTCCTTTGCATGAGGAATGCCAGGGACATGTATCAAGGGATCACAAAGGCAACTAGTTCATCAGTAAAGAAAACTGCTCCATTGAAAACAAAAGCAGAGGAGGTCATCACTACAATAAACTTGGAGAGTTGGGCAGAACATTACCTTGTGTTGTATTCTAGGGATAACACTATCACCAAGGAATCGGTAGACACCATAGAAAACTGTCTATGATGACAGAACTGGAACTCACAGTGGAGGAGTTTACTTGCCATGGACCAACCTCCAGAAGCCAATGTTCTTCCATCTAAATTCATGCATTGGGAACCAACACTTCTGCAGCATCTCCGTGAACTTTGCTGTCTCTGCTGGAGGGAGGAGTTCATGCCCTAGGAAAGGTAATGATGCAAAGTGTGTGACTGTAAAGAACAAGCCTAAGTGCTGTGATTGCAACAAATATGAAGGCATCTCCTATTGGACATTAAGGGAAAAGTATTTGCCCATGTTACCTTGTCAGACTGCAGATCCTGGTTGAACATATCTATTTCGAATCTCAGTGTAGATTCAGAACTGGAAGATCTCCAATGGTCATGATCTTCTCATTCCGGCAGCTGCAAGAGAAATGACATAAACAAACGAGATCACCATATATTGCTTATATTGATCTCACCAAGGCATTTGACAATATGATCTGAGGTGGTCATTTAAGCTGCTGGCGAAAATTGATTGTCTACCAAAACTGCTCAATGTGATATCCTCTTTCCATGACAATATGATGGGTAAGATCAGCTATAACGGAGCAACGTCTGAACCCTTTTGCGATCTGCAGTAGGATCAAACAGCATTGTGTTTTGGCACTGACTCTCTTTGGCATATTCTTTGCTGCTGCCACAGGACTTTAGGTCATTTACAGATGGTGTCTACATACAGCCTTCCTCACCTGAGATCCAAGGTAAAGGTGTGCAATGTCCTCATCAGAGAGTTGCTATATGTTGACAACGCTGAACTAGCATTCCATACTGAGGAATATCTTCAGAAGCAAATGGACAGATTCTCTCATGCCAGTAAAGTGTCTGATTTGACCATCAGGAAGACGTGGCTTGGTCGAGTATGTTGCCCTACCACCATCTGTCATAATTGAAAACGTGAAAGTTCTCGATAGCTTTATATATTTAGTCCATATAGTCACTAGCAATTTGTTACTTGATTTGAAATCAACACACACATTGTAAAAACTGCAGCTGTATACCAAGCTGAGTAAGAAAGTCTTGAGATCTACACAAGGTGCCCAAGAAGATGGAGGCCATCATGACAGCGCCTAGACAAGAGAGTGCATCTTAATTATGATCGTTCCTGGGGTTGGTGAACTACTATGGCAAGTTTGTGCCGGGTCTGGCAACTATGCTGAAACCCATATACCAGTTGCTTGGGAGAGGATGGCTGTGGAAATGGGCCCAGGGGTGTGAGGAGGCTTACCGGGAGATAAAACAAGCCTCAAAAAGGTCAGAAGCGCGAACCCATTTCAGGCCGGTGAGCCTTACATCAGTGGTAGAGAAATTATTGGAAAAGATTCTTAGGGAAAGGATTTACTCCCATTTGGGAAAATATGGACTTCTTCGTGGTAGATATCATGGCTTTGTGCGGGAGAGGTCGTGTCTCACAAACCTGCTTGAGTTTTTTGAGGAAGTGACAAAGATGATTGATAAGAGCAGGGCAGTGGGTGTTGTCCACATGGACTTTAGCAAGGCCTTTGACAAGGTCCCTCTTGGCAGGCTGATACAGAAGATGAAGTCACATGGGATCCACGGTGAGCTGTAAGATGGATGAACTGGCTTTGTCATAGAAGACAGAGTAGAGGTGGAAGGGTGTTTTTCTGACTGGAGATCTGTAACCAGTGGTGTTCCGCAGAGATCAGTGCTGGGACCCCTGTTGTTTATTATAATGATTTTTGGAGGGGAATAGACGTGGTCTAATTAATAATTTTGCTGATGGCACAAAGATTGGGGGAAGCTGCAGATAGTAAGGACGATTGCCAGAGGAGACAGCAGGATATAAATAGGCTGGGGACTTGGGCAGAGAAATGGCAGATGAAATTTAATCTGGACAAATGTGAGCTGATGCATTTTGGAAAGTCTAATGCAGGAGGGAAGTATACAGTGAATGGCAGAACCCTTAGAAGCATTAACATACAGAGGGATCTAAGTGTACAGGTCCACAGTTCCCTGAAAATGGCCACACAAGCGGATAAGGTAGTCAAGAAGGCTTATGGCATGCTTGCTTTCACTGATTGGGAGTATAAAAATTGGCAAGTCGTTGGAGCTATATAGAACTTTAGTTAGGCCGCATTTGGAATATTGCATACAGTTCTGGTCAGCACACTACCAGGAGGATGTGGAACTTTAGAGAGGGTACAGTAAAGGTTTACCAAGATATTATCTGATCTGGAAGGTATTAGCTATGAGGAGAGATTGGATAAACGGTTTGTTTTCACTTGAACGTCAGAGATTGAGGGGCGATCTGATAGGAGTTTACAAAATTAGGAGAGGTGTGGATAGAATGGATATTCAGTCTTTTTCCCAGGGTAGAAATGTCAATTACTAGGGGACGTAGATTTAAGGTAAAGGGGGAAAGCTTAAAAAAGATGTGAGAGGCAAGATTTTTTACAGAGGTTGTAAGTGCCTGGAATGCGCTGCCAGAGGAAGTGGTAGAAGCAGATACAATAGCAATGTTTAAGAGGCATTTTGACAGATACATGAATAGTCAGGGAATAGAGGGATATGGACCTGCAAATGGTCTTTAGTTTAGAAAGGTGTCATGTGTCATTGCAGGCTTGGTGGGCCGAAGGGCCTTTTCCTGTGCTGCTCTGTTGTTTGTTCCTTTTGTTCTTTGACCTGAAGTTGCCACTGCAATTAGCCTGTGACACCTCACTTTATGGGTTTGGCACTGTACTGTCACATATTTTGTCAAATGGAGAGGTTGTTGATGAAGATGGAGGAAAACCATGCCCAAGTCTAAAAAGAAGGATTGAGCATTGTGTTTAGTGTAAATAAATTCACACATTTCCTTTACGACAGGCATTTTGTGCTGCTGACTGGCCACTGGCCACTAACCACCATTTTTGGGCTGTATATGGAGATGCCATCAATGACGCAGCATATCTACAGAGATAGGTACTGCTTCCATCAGCCTACTCTTACAAGATAAAATACTGACAGTCAGAGAAGCATGGCAACGCAGATGCCCTGTCAAGGCTGCCTCTGATGTGGAGATGCCGGTGTTGGACTGGGGTAAACACGGTAAGAAATCTCACAACACCAGGTTAAAGTCCAACAGGTTTATTTGTAGCAAACACCACGCTTCTCAGCCTTTTGGCTAAGATCAAGTGTATGGTCGGCAGCCCATGGTCGGCCGCACTTGGTCGAGGTCATTAGGTTACACTGAAGCTTCATATGTTTCATATGAAGCAATTTTTAAAAGCGGCATCTCGGCCTTTTGGCTAAGATGCAAATGAGCTCAAGTCTTGGAGAAGGAACCTCCCCCTTCTCCAATCAGCTTGGCTCATGTAGATCAGGCCCAGGACAGGGTGGTTTGGTCGCTCGCCCTGTCTTGTCAGCCTGGATCTGAAGTGTCTCAACTTGTTGAGACTCTGAATTGGACTTGATTTGATTGAATTGGAAAAGTATAAAAAAAAACACCACTAGCTTTCGGAACTGGCTGTTCCTTCGTCAGGTGGATGGGAGTTCTGATCACAAACAGGGCATACAAAGACACAAACTCAATTTACATGAATAATGATTGAAATGTGAGTCTTAACAGCTAATCAAGTCTTAAAGGTACAGACAATGTGAGTGGAGAGAGCATTAAGCACAGGTTAAAGAGATGTGTATTATTTCCAGACAGGAAAGTTAGTGAGATTTTGCAAGTCCAGGCAAGTTGTGGGGGTTACAGATAGTGTGACATGAACCTAAGATCCCGGTTGAGGCCGTCCTCATGTGTGCGGAACTTGGCTATCAGTCTCTGCTCAGCGACTCTGCGCTGTCGTGTGTCGTGAAGGCCGCCTTGGAGAACGCTTACCTGAAGATCAGAGGCCAAATGCCCGTGACTGCTGAAGTGTTCCCCAACAGGAAGAGAACAGTCTTGCCTGGTGATTGTCGAGCGGTGTTCATTCATCCGTTGTTGTAGCATCTGCATGGTCTCCCCAATGTACCATGCCTCGGGACATCCTTTCCTGCAGCGTTCGGCTGGTGTTAACCTGGTGTTGTGAGATTTCTTACAAGGCTGCCTCTACCAGGGGAGAAAGATGTTCCCGATTGGAACCTAAAAATCATGTATTTCCCCCAGGAAAATAAGGTACCAGGACCCAGACCCGGAGTGATGCAGTTTTATGCCAAGTATTGGACTTAGTCCCGAGAGGGAAATCAGTCATAGAAACCAGACAAATTTATGTCCCTACCTGTCTAGGAGATGGGAGTCACCCGTATCGGATGAATGTCTATTATGGGGGATGAGAGTTGACATTCCTCCCCAGTGAAGAGGAAAGTGCTGGAACAAGTACTGGACCAAGAGCATCCTGGCTTAGTGCGAATGAAGGAGATTTCTCCGAGCGATTTTTGGTGGCTTAATGTAGACTCGCAAATTGAGGAGAAGGCAAGATCTTGAGAATCCTGTCCAGTTAGTAAGGAAGGCGCCAGCCTTTTCCCGCCTTCACCCATGGGAATGACCCCAATTTTCCTGGCATCAGATCCATGTTGATTTTCCAGGTCCAGTTGAAAGACAGATGTTATAGGTAGTAGTGAATGCCCACTCCAGATGGCCCGAGGTGGTGGACAAGAAGTCAACGTCAATGGGTGCGATGATAGACCAACTAGATGAAATATTTGCCAGATTCAGGAACTCTGAACAAGTTTTGAACGACAATGGACTGCAGTTTGGGGAGTCCCTTGACCACCATGGATGGAGTCAGACAGGTGAGGTCAACTCCGTACCACCCGGCAACAAATGACCAGGTGAAAAGATTCAGCCAAACCTTGAAGCAGTATTGAAAGTTTTACAAGGGGAGAGTTGGTTGGGGTAACGAGTAAACTGGTTCCTCAGCATGTACTGTAATACGCCTCACGTGAACCACTGTTCGCCGGCGTCACTAATGTATAACCATCCTCCCACAGTCCAAAGATGTGCGGGTTAGGTTGATTGGCCATGTTAAAATTGCCCCTTAGTGTCCTGAGATGCGTAGATTAGAGGGATTAGCGGGTAAAATATGTAGGGATATGGGTTAGGGCCTGGGTGGGATTGTAGTCGGTGCAGACTCAATGGGCCAAATGGCCTCTTTCTGCACTGTAGGCTTTCTATGATTTCTATGTTTCTATGATCAGTTGAAGACATCGTTTGACTTGCTGTGGCCAGAAGAGACCAGAGAGGTGGTGGAGAGAAATTAGGAAGGACAGATGGCCAGAAGGTCAGGAAATTCCATGTCAGGAATATTTCTGAGGGGAGAGACTGTCTTAGCCAGGAATTTCATGTCTGGCGAAAATGGATCCCAATGACGGTGGTGGCCCAAACAGGACTGTTATAGTATACAGAAAATCAGGATGTGATACCTGAGAAAGCTCCTGAGACGAGGAGATGATCGTCTGCAAACCACCGTCCCCCAGAGAGACTGATCATGTCAATGTAGACACTGATTGGATGTTTTTCCATGTTTTCCTGTATATAGAACATAGAAAAACTACAGCACAAACAGGCCCTTTGGGCCACAAGTTGTGCCGAACAATTTCCTTACCTTCTCGGCTCATCTATAACCCTCTATCTTACTAACCTCCATGAACCTATCCAAAAGTCTCTTAAAAGACTCAATTGAGTCTGCTTCCACCACCACTACTGGCAGCCGATTCCATGCACCCACCACCCTCTGAGTGAAAAACTTACCCCTAACATCTCCTCTATACCTACTACCCAGCACCCTAAACCTGTGGCCTCTCGTGACAACCATTTCAGCCCTGGGTAAAAGCCTCTGAGAATCCACTCTATCAAAACCTCACAAGCTCTCTCAACCTATCCTCATAAGGCATACCACTTAATCCCGGCAACATCCTCGTAAATCTCCTCTGCACCCATTCTATGGCTTCCACATCCTTTCTGTAATGAGGCGACCAGAACTGTGCACAGTACTCCAGGTGGGGTCTGACCAGGGTCCTATACAGCTGCAGCATTATCTCCCGATTTCTAAACTCAATTCCTCTATTGATGAAGGCCATTATTCCATACGCCTTCTTAATCACAGCCTCTACCTGCGACGCCGCTTTGAGCGTCTATGACCCCGGACCCCAAGATCCCTTTGTTCTTCCACACTGCCAAGCGTCTCACCCTTAATATTATATTCTTCCATCCTATTTGACCTGCCAAAATGAACCACCACAGTTATCTGGGTTGAAGTCCATGTGCCACTTCTCCGCCCAGTCTTGCATCTTATCTATGTCTCGTTGCAACTGCTGACATCCCTCTACACTATCCACAACACCTCCAACCTTTGTGTCATCAGCAATAGTTCTGACTTTGTATATATGTTGGGTTCAAAGCCCACATAGGATTTAAAATATGTATATATGTTATTAATGTGAGTTTTGAAATAAGAGGGGAGGGGTGTTATATATGTAGTTGGGTTGTTATGAGAGTGGGTCAGGAGGCCTAGGGGAGCAAGCTCCACCCAGGAGTCACTGACTCTGACCTGTTAAGACGTTCAATAAATCATTCCTTGTTTGACTTATGCCAACCTATCTCGTGGTCTTTCAATAGTTATTAATTAGTCCCATAATTAATTGTTCTCACTGGAGCGACGGAGGTTGAGGGAAGACCTGATAGAAGTCTACAAGATTATGAGAGGCATGGACAGAGTGGATAGTAAGCTTTTTCCCAGGGTGGAAGAGTCAATTACTAGGGGGCATAGGTTTAAGGTGCGAGGGGCAAGGTTTAAAGGAGATGTACGAGGCAAGTTTTTTACAGAGTGGTGGGTGCCTGGAACTTGTTGTGGGGGGAGGTAGTGGAAGCAGATACGGTAGTGACTTTTATGGGGCGTCTTGACAAGTACATGAATGGGATGGGAATAGAGGGATTTGGTTCCCGGAAGGGTAGGGGGTTTTAGTTAAGTCGGGCAGCTTGGTCGGTGCAGGCTTGGAGGGCCGAAGGGCCTGTTCCTGTGCTGTAATTTTCTTTGTTCTTTGTATAACACATACCCCTCTAATTTTTCCTGCTTTCAGCATCACAGCTTTAGGTTTGTACATTTTTTCTTTTTAGATAACCAAGGTGGCCAGGCAATGGAGGAACATCAAGAGAGAATGATCATGAAGACAGAGTACTGTCACTTTATTTCACATTAGCTGCTTGAGCTTCTTCAAGGTGATCTATAGTCTCCCATTTAAAGTCATTAGCCTTATATCAACCATATTGCAGTTGCTAGGTAGTACTCCATAGGAGCAGTATGTTAAGGGTACAGCTGATGGTAACAGCCAAGTTGTTCAAACCCCAGACACGTGAAACAACTACCCTCAAGAGCGTATTTGTACAGTATGAGGAGAGGTTTGAAATTCAGAAAATGATATCCCTGAATCTTTGTCATGGTTTTAACAAAGTAAATATTTATTAAGAAATAGAACAAAAAAACACAAAGTAAAATAGAAATATATTTAGATAAGAAAATGGTTTTACACAATATCACTACTTTAAACAGTTCCTACCAATCTTAACTACTTTCAGAACTGACTGTTCCACAATCCCTCATAGATTTTAAGATCTATTAAAGTCCTACTCCTTTTTTCTATGTTTCCAGTAACTTTTACCAAATGAAGTGATAGTGCCTTTATGTCTCTTGGGGTTGCATCTGAGGTAAACCAACAGTTTGCTTTTCAAGTCAGGCTTCCTTCACACATTGCTTGCAGGGAGGAAACAACTATTCCTGTTGTCAGCTGAGATCTAAAAACAGCTCCCCTGCATGGGTTACAGTATGTCTTTAAATACATTTTCCCTTTCGATCTCCCAGAGGTCTCCCAGACCTCTATTTTAGCTTTTAGAGTTTAAAAGAAAAGTGAACTCCCTTCATCCACCTTCCTAATGACACCTTTCCATCACATCTTGGATATCTTCCTATGAATCTTTAATAACCTATTCAAATCAGTTCAGGTTCCTATTACTATATTGCCTAGGTAAACAGCTGATTGCAATTTTGCTAGGCTCATTAATATATCAAATGTACAAGTTCCATTCACACAGCGCTCTGTCCCTGCCTTAATTATCTTAGTAAGAAGTTTAACAACACCAGGTTAAAGTCCAACAGGTTTATTTGGTAGCAAAAGCCACACAAGCTTTCGAGGCTCTAAGCCCCTTCTTCAGGTGAGTGGGAATTCTGTTCACAAACAGAATTTATAAAGACACAAACTCAATTTACATGAATAATGGTTGGAATACGAATGCGAATTGATATGAGGAAAAATTATTGTGAATCTTCATAACTCTGTAAGAGGAGGCGATGGCCAAGTGATATTATCACTAGACTATTAATCCAGAAACTCAGCTAATGTTCTGGGACCATACGGTATATGATGGAATTTGAATTCAATAAAAAAATCTGGAATTAAGAATCTACTGATGACCATGAAACCATTGTTGATTGTCGGAAAAACCCATCTGGTTCACGAATGTCCTTTAGGGAAGGAAATCTGCCGTCCTCACCTGGTCTGGCCTATATGTAACTCCAGAGCCACAGCAATGTGGTTGACTTGTTGGGCAACTAGGGATGGGCAATAAATACTGGCCAGCCAGCGATGCCCATGAATGAACAAAAAAAAACTCCCTACCTGAGACAGCTGAGTTGCTGAGTTCATTCAAGGCAGAGATTGGTGAATTTTTGGATATCAAATGAATAAGTGGTGAATGTAAGTAGAGAGAGTTCATTAGATCATCCATGATCTTATTTAATTGGGGAGCAGGTTGGGAGGGCTAAATGATCTACTCCTATTTCTTACTATGGAAGCAGCCAGATTCATAAAGGTTCACCACCACAGTCACTTTCACCATCACCAGAAATGAAATCTATACCGCACCCCAGGTTGCAGTTATGGCTGCAAAAGAGACAGATTGCAGTGAGGATGCCCTTACTTAAACACTGATGTTACACACATGGTTTATTACTGAGGTTTGGATAAAGGAAAAACCCTTTGAATAGAGAAGGCTGCCTGTGAGGGGACTGCTTCCCCATCTCTCTCTTCCAGTAGCTTCTCCTGCTCTGCATGGTCTCTGTTCATTTTCCAAATCATTGTGTATTCCAAGGGCTTTGCCCTTCAGTGAATAATTTCTTGGAGCACTTTTTAAATTTTATTTATTAGTCACAAGTAGGCTTACATTAACACTGCAATGAAGTTATTGTGAAAACCCCTTTGTCGCCACACTCCGGCATCTATTCAGGTACACTGAGGGAGAATTTAGCATGTCCAATACACTTAGCTAGCACATCCTTCAGGCTGTCGGAGGAAACCAGAGCACCCAGAGGAAACCCACACAGATTTGGGGAGAACATGCAGACTCCACACAGACAGTGACCCAAGCCAGGAATCGAACCCAGGTCCCTTAAGCTATGAGGCAGCAGTGCTAACCACTGTGCCAGCATGAGATGTTTTAGATTGGTAATGTTTCAACAGTAACCTGTCTCTTGTGGGTATTATGTAATAAAATTCAGTTAATTAGTTGAATACTAACATTTGAAGAGTACAGGCTAAGTGATGTGGTGCAACAAAAGCAATAAATATTGTTTTAGCCTGTGAAATTGGATGAAAGGTTTTAGGGCTCTGCAATCGTGTTAGATATGACCATTGTATTACATCCTGAGATAGGGTTTCCTTGAACCATTTGATTTGATTTGATTTATTATTGTCACATATTAATGTACAGTCAAAAGTATTATTTCTTGCTATTCAGACAAAACATACCGTTCATAGAGAAGGAAAGGAGAGAGTGCAGAATGTAGTGTTACAGTCATAGCTAGGGTGTAGAGGAAGATGAAGGAAGTGCAAGGAAGGTCCATTCAAAAGTCTGATGGCAGCAGGGAGGAAGCTGTTCTTGAGTCGGTTGGAATATGACCTCGGAGTTTTGTGTCTTTTTCCTGAAGGAAGAAAGTGGAAGAGAGAATGTCCAGGCTGCATGATTGTACTGACTGCCTTTCCGAGGCAGCGGCAAGTATAGACGGAATCAATAGATGGGAGGCTGATTTGCATGATGGACTGGCCTTCATTCACAACCCTTTGTAGTTTCTTGCGGTCTTGGGCAGAGCAGGAGCCATACCAAGCTGTGATACAACCAGAAAGAATGCTCTCTATGGTGCATCTATAAAAGTTGATGGGAGTCGTAGCTGACATGCCAAATTTCCTTAGTCTTCTGAGGAAGTAGAGACATTGGTAGGCTTTCTTAACTATACTGTCAGCATGGGGGGGGGACCAGGACACGTTGTTGGTGATCTGGACACCTAAAACCTGAAGCTCTCAACCATTTCTACTTCATCCCCATTGATGTAGATGGGCATGTTCTCCACTACACTTCCTGAAGTCGATGACTATCTCCTTCATTTAGTTGACATTGAGGGAGAGATCATTGTAATCGCACCAATTCACCAGATTCTCTATCTCTTTCTTGTACTCTGTCTCGTCATCGTTTGAGATCCGACCCACAACGGCAGTGTCATCAGCAAACTTGAAAATCAAGTTGGAGGGGAATTTGGTCACACAGCCACAGGTGTATAAGGAGTATAGTAGGGGGCTGAGAATACAGCCTTGTGGGGCACCAGTGTTGAGGATGATTGTAGAGGAGATATTGTTGCCTATCCTTACTGATTACGGTCTGTGGATTAGGAAGTTCAGGATCCAATCGCAGAGGAAGGAGCCAAACCACAGAGTTTAGAAACATAGAAGAAACAATAGAAAAACTACAGCACAAAACAGGCTCTTCGGCCCCACAAGTTGTGCTGAACATATCTCTACCTTTTAGGCCTACCTATAACCCTCCATCCTATTAAGTCCCATGTACTCATCCAGAAGTCTCTTAAAAGACCCTATTGAGTTTGCCTCCACCACCACTGACGGCAGTTGATTCCACTCGCCCACCACCCTCTGTGTGGAAAAACTTCCCACTAACATTTCCCCTGTACCTACCCCCCCAGCACCTTAAACCTGTGTCCTCTCGTAGCAGCCATTTCCACCCTGGGAAAAAGCCTCTAAGAGTCCACCCGATCTATGCCTCTCAACATCTTATATACCTCTATTAGGTCTCCTCTCATCTTACATCTCTGCAAGGAGAAAAGACCGAGCTCCCTCAGCCTATCCTCATAAGACATGCCACTCAATCCAGGCAACATCCTTGTAAATCGCCTCTGCACCCTTTCAATCTTTTCCACATCCTCCCTGTAATGAGGCAACCAGAACTGAGCACAGTACTCCAACTGGGGTCTGACGAGGGTCTTATATAGCTGCATCATTATCCCCGGACTCCTAAACTCAATCCCTTGATTGATAAAGGCCAGCACACCATACGCCTTCTTAACCACCTCCTCCACCTGCGGGGCCGATTTTAGAGTCCTATGGACCCAGATCCCAAGGTCCTTCTGATCCTCTACAGTACTAAGAGTCTTTCCCTTTATATTGTACTCCTTCATCCCATTTGACCTGCCAAAATGGACCACTATGCATTTATCTGGATTGAAGTCCATCTGCCACTTTTCCACAGTCTTGCATCCTATCTATGTCCCTCTGTAACTTCTGACATCCCTCCAGACTATCCACAACCCCACCAACCTTTGTGTCGTCGGCAAACTTACCAACCCATCCCTCCACTTCCTCATCCAGGTCATTTATGAAAATGACAAACAGCAAGGGTCCCAGAACAGATTCCTGGGGCACACCACTGGTGACCGACCTCCATTTAGAAAAAGACCCATCTATGCACACTCTCTGCCTCCTTTGGGCAAGCCAGTTCTGGATCTACAGGGCAGTAGCCCCTTGGATCCCATGCCCTCTCACTTTTTCTAGAACCCTTGCATGAGGTACCTTATCGAACGCCTTGCTAAAATCCAGATAAACCGCATCTACTGCTTTCCCTTCGTCAATGTGCTTAGTCACATTTTTGAAGAACTCCACCAGGCTCGTAAGGCACGATCTGCCTTTGACAAAACCATGCTGAGTATTCTTGAGCATACTAAACCTCTCTAAATGCTCATAAATCTTGTCCCTCAGGATCTTCTCCATCAGCTTACCAACCACTGAAGTTAGACTCACCGGTCGGTAATTTCCTGGGCTATCCCTATTCCCCTTCTTGAAAATAGGAACCACATCCGCAATCCTCCGGCACCTCTCCCGTCTCCATCGATCACGCAAAGGTCATCGCCAGAGGCTCTGCAATCTCTTTCCTCGTCTCCCACAGTAACCTGGGGTACATCCCATCCGGACCCGGCGACTTATCTATCTTGATGCCATTCAAAGATTCCAGCACAACCTCTTTGTTAAAGTCCACATACTCGATCTTTTCAGTCCACCACAAGCCCGCAGTACATCCACCCAGGTCCTTCTCCTCTGTGAAAACCGAGGCAAAATACTCATTAAGCACCTCTGCCATTTCTACTGGTTGCGTACAGATTTTCCCGCCTTCACCTTTTATAGGCTCTATTCCTTCACATCTCATCCTTTTACTCTTCACATATTTATAGAACGCCTTAGGGTTTTCCTTAATCCTACCTGCCAAGGCCTTCTCGTGACCCCTCCTGGCTGTCTTGGAGATGAGTTTCGTCTCCTGGAGATGAATTTCATCAATAAATAGGAGTCTGACATACCTGTCTTTGTTATCTGGGTGTTCCAGGGTTGAGTGCAGGGCCAGGGAGATGGCGTCTGCTTTGGACCTGTTGCGGTTGTAGGTGAACTGTAGTGGATCCAGGCAATCCGGGAAGCTGGCATTGATTCGTGCCATGACTAACCTTCCAAAGCACTTCATAATGATGGATGTAAGAGCCACTGGACGATAGTCATTACGGCATGCTGCTTAGCATTTCTTTGATACCGGGATGATGGTCATCTTCTTGAAGCAGATAGGGACCTCAGATTGTTGTAAAGAGAGGTTGAAGATGTCTGTGAATACCCCCACCAGCTGATCCATGCAGGATCTGAGTACTCGCCTGGGTACCCCATCCAAGTAAGAAGTCTCACAACACCAGGTTAAAGTCCAACAGGTTTATTTGGTAGCAAAAGCCACTTGCTTTCGGAGCGCTGCCCCTTCATCAGATGAGTGGGAGTTCTGTTCACAAACAGGGCATATAAAGACACAAACTCAATTTACAAAATAATGGTTGGAATGCGAGTCTTTACAGGTAATCAAGTCTTAAAGGTACAGACAATGTGAGTGGAGAGAGCGTTAAGCACAGGTTAAAGAGATGTGTACCCCATCCAAGCCAGTTGCTTTCCGTGGGTTGACCTTCAAGAAGGCTGCTCTGCAATCTGCAATGGTGACCTCAGATGCAGATTCATCTGAGGCTTCCAGGGTGGAGGGCATGCTCTCACTGACCTCTTGCTCAAAACGGGCATTGAATGCGTTGAGCTCATCAGGGAGGGGTGCATTGGAGCCGGCGATTTTACCTGCCTTCATCTTGTAGCCTGTTATGTCTTGCAGACCTTGCCATAGTCGGTTGGGATCTCTGTGGCTAGCCTGGGATTCTAGCTTGGTCCGGTACTGTCTTTTGGCATCTTTGATGGATTTCCTTAGATCATATCTGGCTTTCTTGCATAGGTCAGGATCACCAGACTTGAACGCCCCAGACCTAGACTTCAGCAAATAGTGAATATCCCTGTTCAGCCATGGTTTCCGGTTGGGAAATAGTTCTTAGTTGTCCAATGTTAGCTTTTGCAGGTGAAGGGTGTGCTGGTGCCCAAGGAAGAAAAAGGAGAATAGTTGATGTGGCATTTGATCCTTCTCTATCCTAGTTAAGTAATTTAACTTTTTGCACTGCTGGTCTGGTGAGTGATTTAGCATTCTGAGCAAGCATCTCTCTGTGTACCTTCACTGATATTTCTGGCATTTCTTTTCCATGGAAACCAACTCTCTCTCCCTCTCTACTTTTCTATATTTCCTCCTGCAGGTTAGACTTAGTGAAATTCTGGCATGACCTGTATCTAAGAGTCATGGATCTGCTGTCTTCTTTACTTGTCTGCAACAGTATCTCCTGTGATAGATGGGCTCCTTAAGCTATACAAAAACAAACTAGCTGATCGTCAACTTACTAAATCAAGCACTATTACTTAGTTGCTTCCCAACCAGCTGCTACAATCCTTAGTTAAAACTAGCATTTTAAAAGCTGCAATCTAATTTCCAAACATCCTTACTACATTACTCCTGATTTACACAGATTTTGTGCCAATCATTTGTTATTTAAGTGTGTTGATGTCAAATATTAAATTTCAATTTTACTGCTGGACTCACATATGGAACTTTTTTAAAAGACAGTTTTAGCTGCTAAAACAAAGGCATTGACATAAGATGGCTGCCACAGGTCACCTGTCATGTCTGAAACTGTGTGCCCCTCTCTCACTTTTAACTAAAGTGAACTCTGCCTGCTTATATCATACCTGAGACAAACTGACCGAGAAATTCTGCAGAAGACTTCAAATTCCAAAGCAATGTTGACAAGAAACATACCAGTTCTAGCATTTAAAGAACTGCCTCAATTTCAAATAAGAGTCAAGGGCTCCTAATCAGTTAACTCTATTTATTTGCCTTTTATAGTTGAATGTGTGTATCACAACAAGCAGGTTGTGTATTTACTTTTTCAGGTATTTTTATATTTTTATCTGAGTGATTTTTAAACAATGAAAATTAATCTCCATGTAAACAGTTAAGTACATGCATTAACTGGGCACAATCATCCATAGAAATGTCAAAAAACCCTGTTACAGTCAATTGAGGAATGGGAAAATGGGGAAGTTCTTGCAACTGACTTCACCTGGTCTAACACATTATTTCGGTGAATGTGCTATAATATAGATATTGTACAAAATGCTGGTTTTATTAGCTGCTGAAACTAGCAACAGTGGTAAATTGTATTCCACTGGTATAAACCCAATGAAACTCACCACCCTACGTAGAACAAATAGCACTGTGACACGAAGTTAAACAGGTTTGTGTTCTATTGCATCTCCTTTGTTCAGTCCTATCACAAACAGTTTAAGTCGTCGTTCATGTCAGTGCAGTTTGAGGCATCCTGATGTGTGGAAAATTGCTAAGAAAATTCATCCATATGACAATAATTAGCTGTTTTGGGTTACTTTAAGCTCCTGAGATTTGCAATAACATATGGCACAAATACAAGACCTTCCCTTCTTGATAGTTTTCTCTCTTGCTTTTTATTTCTAGCCAAATTGAAATTGTGATGCCATGATGCCTGATTTTGTTTGGCATGTTGGCATAATACCAAAAAGGTTGGAGAATAGGAATTTCCCTTTAAGTTCGTTCCCTGTATTTTTTCAGTGGTTTTCTAATCAAGATTTTGAAAAGAAGTAGCTCTGATCACAGTTGTTCCACTCAACTAAAATGAACAGGAAAGTATTATTGGATAAAAAATCTTTGGATTGCATTTTTGTCAACTGAAATTATAACCTTTACTTTCTGAAACCTTTAAATGAAACAAAGCTAAAAGTGACGGGCCAGGGGTGAGACTAACTAAGGTTCTAAATATTATCAGGATAAATTTAAATAGGTTATAATGTAGTTTCAACTATTTACATTATTGATGTCATAAATTGAAAGAATAGGCTGACTTCAAATACTTAATCATGTGTCACACTCTAAACATTATACTTTCAGCTGGCTTGGATTTAAATGTAAGTAGAAAATATTTCAAATTCACAAATCCATGACATCCAAAAGGAGTGAGGCAAGTTATTGACACATGAACTATCAACAGATGGTCATCGACTCAATGTGTGCTTATAGCATTTTCTGCTTTTATTCCAGCATTTGCAGTTTTTAAAAATTGAATTCCCAAATTTGCCTGCTTCCTTTTCATCCTTTGATGGAATCAGCACCAACCAAAATCAGTAATGCATGTTGTTGATAGGGAATCTTTGTCTTAAATTATGTTTGATTCGAACCTCCAAATATGTTTTAGTTCTGAGAAATGTTATTGGGAGTGGGTGGTCACTGCTGGGATTGAAACGGGTCCTGGAGAAGCTGCCATAATGTAGTGTAGGTAAGTGGGTGGGCAAGCAGGCCCCTATGAGGGGGAATGGAAGTTGATTGAAGGGGCAAGTGGGGTCCTCCAGTGGGGTGGACATGCTGCACGGAGACCCTCCCTCAGCCACTGGGTGCTCATTCAGGAGGCCTCTCCCCAAGTTCAGGGTATATAGGGTATAACTGCCAGTTATACCCTATATAGGCCAATAGGGTATAACTGGCAGTTGACAAGATGCCCCTTCCATTACTGATGAAATAGCAGCAGTGGTGGAAGGTCCACTTAAGGCCTCAACTGATTTAAGGGTGAGCAGGCAGTTGCAGCAATGGGCAGATGACAGGCACAACCCTATGAAGTCCTAGCCATAGGAAATATGGCCACTAATTTGGGCATAGTAAAGTCCCAGAAAATGTGATTATGATCAGATAATCTATTTCAGTAATGTTGGCTGAGGGATACAAGTTGGCCAGGATAATGCAGAAAACAAACCTGCTCTTTGATTAGTGTCACAGGATCTTCTGTGCCCACCTGAGAACTCAGATGTGGACTCAGTCTAACATATCATCTGAAAGATGGCATCCAAGTACTGGTATTGGAATGTCAGTGTCGATTTTGTGCCCAAGTATTTGGATTGAAAGTTGAGCCCATGGGGTGAAATTTTGCGGCCTTGCTCGTCCCAAAATTGTAAAATCCCACTCGAGGTCAACGGCCCTTCCCACTGTCCGCCTCTCGCCCGCTCCGATTCCCGTGGTGGGCGGGGTAGTAAAATTCCGGCTTTGTGACTTGCTTGGAGCTGAGAGTGCTGCCAAGTTCAAAGTTGATACTGCACAGACGCTCCACTTTTGTAAGAGCACAAGAAACTTGACTAATGTCCGCAGGAAAATGAATGAAAACAATTTAAGAATACCTCACAAATTGGACAATGAAGATTTTGAATGTTGTTGTTCCAGTTTCTCTTTCTTTGCCCTCATTCTGCCTGTTTCAATCCTTTAAACTGAACCTGTCTCATACTGGGAAAGAGTTTCAGGGCTTCAGTCATCCTTATGTACGTCACTGAAGTAATAATTCTTAACGTAAAGCTACTAGCAGGCTGTTCATTCATGGAGAACCTGATTCTATCTTTGCTCAACATACAATACAGTTCACCAGCTCTTCAGAATGGGAATACAGGCTAATATTACACTCCACAACCCAGTAGCTAGTGATAATGACAATTAACCATCCTGCAAAAATCAGCTAACTGGGCAGTCTGGCAACTGAACCTGAAATCCTCTTGTTCTCCAGGACCAGTTTCATGTGATGCAGTTTTTTTACACGTTGGGAAGCTTACAATAACTTTTTAAGGAACAAGTGCCCTGTAAACCTTTCCTTTGGGCCTTTTTGATATTGTTCTTTATCTATGCTGAGTGGAAGAAAATAAATAAATATTCAAAGTCTTAAAGGCATTACTGAATAACAATTTAATAGACTTTTGTCTACTGCAAAATTGAGGATATGCCAACTCCTCATCTATCAGTCATTTAACTAACTATGCCTTAATTGGACAAGGTATTTTGCACACATGTATGCTATTATGAAAGATATAAGTTCATTTAGACTGAGTTTTCAGCCCACTTGTACAGGTCGAAGAACAGCTGGCATTAGCCTTTCATCTGCGCCAAGCATCACCCACCAGCTTTAGGCTTCAGTTAAATCCTTTGCCAATTGGATTGTGGCCCAGATTAAGTTGCGGACCAATCTTGGCATGCACCCAGTCGGCATTCATTTCCTGCCAAGAGAAAGTTGGAAACTTTTATTTGATCTCGTGACATAAGAATTTTAACAGTAAAAATTGCCCACAGATGAGAAGGAGCATGTGTAATAACGTATGCAAAATCACATTACAGACTTTCTAAAATAAAAGGTAAGATTTGAAGCTGGAGTCTGTTAATTAAAGCATTTGAAACTTCTAATGTTTTAGAAAGCAATTAAACCCACAACCAGACCAGCCACAATCTTATTGAATGGTGGAAGAGGCTTGATGGACTCGATAGCCCCCTGCCCCAAAGTCATATGTTTTTATGTTTCTGTCTATAAATTCATCGAGGTCCATTTTGACTTTTCCGACTGGTGGAATATTGGCTATCCATTCTGATGCCGATGAGGCCTTAATTTAAATTTGGCAGTTGGGTAGTGAGGAACCAAGAGGTTTCCCGCACGGTTTGCTAAATTGAGGCCTCAGAGGGAGCTGAAAAGCCCACTAACAAGGTAAGTTTCAAGGATGGATGAGGAAAATTGAGAAAGGTTACAAATGCAAAGGGTGGGACTCCTGGGGTTAGTTGCAGCACGTTTATAGGTACAGGACTTGCTGCATACCTTTGATAGATCTCTTCAGTTGTAAAACTGATTAGAAACTGCACACAGTTTGCTCAATTCCAACCTAAAATGGCAATCCGTTTTACAAGTATATGAATTAGAAGCAGGCATAGGCCGCTCGGCCCCTTGAGCCTGCTCCACTATTTAACAAGATCATGGCTGATCAGATTGTAACTTCAATTCCACATTACCACCTACCCCCGATAACCTTTCCACTTATGTCTGAAACAAGTGGGTACTTTGGACGCTGTTTTCAAAATGGAACTGGTCGCAACACTGAGATTAACAAAATGGCATCGCTACGATTCCCACTTTGAGGTGTTATCATTCTTCTAACATCAGGTGGAGGCAATATTAATTTAGTTGCCCACTACAGATCTCTGCAGATTTCATTTCCATTGAAGTCACCCAAAGTCAAATTTATGCCCTTTGTCTTTAACTATAATTATTAAAGATCAGCACTGGTACAGAGTGATAAAGTGGACAGTGGCTTGAACTGAACCAGTGGCTCTTTGGCAAGAACTGCTAACATGGCATTCTCTTCCTCATTGAACTACCCACATTTATATACGATATTGCCACATCTGCTTCAAGCTTTTTGAAGTGCCTGCTTGCAATAAATTATTTTGAAATTCAATGATGTAGTCAAATTATGACAGTCGGCAAGATCTCATCGTAAGATTTATGATCAGTAGATCTCTCTCTTGACAATGTTGGTTGGGGGAGTAATTTTGACCAGGATATCAGAAAATGTCATTGCCCCTCTTCAAATCGTGTCATTGGATTTTCAGCATATACCTGAGTCAGTGGAACAAAAATGTGAATTTAACACTGGAAAGCTCTATTAACATAGTAGTCTCTTAGACTTGCATAAGAGTTACTGAACTCATTATGCACTAAAGTACACAATGTATCCAACCATCTTCAGCTGCTTCATCAATGACCATCCTTGCATTGTAAGGTTAGAAGTGGAGACGTTTGTAGATGATTACACAATGTTCAGCACCATTCGCAACTCGTCAGATACGGAAGCTGTTCATGTCCAAATGCAGCAAGACCTGAACAATATCCAGGCTTGCGCTAATAAGTGGCAAATAACATTCACACCACACAAGTGCCAGGGAATGAACATCTCCAACAAGAGAGGACCTAACCATTGGCCCTTGACATTCAATGGCATTACCATCATTGAATCTTCCAGGGGGTTTCCATTGACCAGAAACTGAACTGGACTATCCATATAAATACTGTGGCTACCAGAGCAGGTCAAAGGCTGGGAATCCTGTGGTGAATATCTCATTTCCTGACTCCAGTAAACCTGTCCACCATCTCCAAGGCACAAGTCAGGAGTATAAAGGAATACTCTTCACTTTCCTGGATGAGTGCAGCTCCAACAACACTCAAGAATCTTGACACCAACCAGGACAAAGCAGCTCACTCTTCCACAAACATGCAATCCCTCCACCACAGATGATCAGTGGCCGCAGTGTGTACCATCTACAACATGTACTGCAGGAACTCACCAAGGTTCCTTAGTATAGGAGCGCTTTTGGAGACCATGTATTATGCTGGCTTTCAGATGGAGGATTTCCTCTCTTAATTATGGCTCAGCTAACACAAAAACACGTGGAGACAAGTACTCTGGTTTCCTTATTTTCCAAGCTTGGTTCACCGTACAAGGGAAAGAGATTTGAAGCAGTTCCAAATCACTCTGAAATTACATCACTCTTGGTATTACAATTACACAATTTTCAAAAGTCATTTGCCCACCCCTTGCTCACCCCAGCCGGATATGAGCCAATCATTATTAGTATAGATGACTTTCTTTGGCCAATAACATTTACCCTCTGACAGCATGGGACTATGTGAGTTTGTGGGCTTTGAAAGTCTTTCTCACAGTCATCTGGCACACTTGTCATGAAGGGGAGGTTGATTTCCTCTCTAAGAACTAATATTCAACCACTCAAAGAGAAGTACTTCCCTTCATAATCTGTTATAGTGTTTGTGAGAAGGATTATCTGTCCTTCAACAGCTTTTAGTGGTCAAATCAAAATAACTAGCTGAAACTCTGTAAAATCAACAAGTAACACTTTATTCTTCTAACAGTAAACAGGTTAACTAAACTAGTAGCATACTGAATAAAACACTATTCTAATGGAATGCAGTTTAGATAATTATAATTCTCGCTTATTAACAAAAATAGAATTTTTAGTTATACTCAAAATACAATCAAGTTTGTCACCTTTTGGGACCTTTGCTGTTTTCTTCTGCCTTCGCTATCTTCTTCTGGTACCTTTATGATTAAGATGAGGCTTTCTTTTAAGACATAAATGTGGCTGTTACACGAGCAGGTGGACTTCTGGCAGTTTGGAGCTGGGAGCTGTAGCCTTTACACCCCTGATGACATACCAATTATCCCCACAATGGGATTGGTCTACAGGTTTCTACAGGTTATCAAAATATCAAATTCAAATCCGACAGGCTGCTGCTATTCAAATGCCTATTTCAAATTATAGAAACATAGAAACCCTACAGTGCAGAAGGAGGCCATTTGGTCCATCGAGTCTGCACCGACCACAATCCCACCCAGGCCCTACCCCCACATATTTACCCACTAATCCCTCTAACCTACGCATCCCAGGACACTAAGGGGCAATTTTAGCATGGCCAATCAACCTAACCTGCACATCTTTGGACTGTGGGAGGAAACCGGAGGAAACCCACGCAGACACGAGGAGAATGTGCAAACTCCACACAGACAGTGACCCGAGCCGGGAATCGAACCCGGGACCCTGGAGCTGTGAAGCAGCAGTGCTAACCACTGTGCTACCGTGCCGCCAAATTGATTGGTTAAAATTCAAAAATGTGTTCTGATTCAAATGCCTAAAGCCTGCTACCAAAGCAACTCTGTTTTTGTCTCTGATACATTGTTTTATTCTGTACCGGATGCGCCTGCATCTCTTTTAACTTTCTAAGCATAGCAAAAAACTACATTTTTAAAAACAATGTAATTTGACATCTCTTGGCATTTTTACATTTTTTTATAATTTTACAAACACTAACTTCACAACACTCTCCTCAGACCTTCTGACCTGGTGTAATCAGGCTCGAAGGGCCAAATGCCTGCTCCTGCTTCTAGTTTCTATGTAATGTATATCCTATTCATTAGAACAGACTGGGACCTATGGTGTTCCCTTGATTAATGAATATCCTATTCGTTAATACTGTCTAGAGACACTGATAAACGTTGCTCTTCCCTTTGAACATAGAACATAGAAAGCCACAGCACAAACAGGCCCTTCGGCCCACAAGTTGCGCCGATCACATCCCCACCTCTAGGCCTATCTATAGCCCTCAATCCCATTAAATCCCATGTACTCATCCAGAAGTCTCTTAAAAGACCCCAACGAGTTTGCCTCCACCACCACCGACGTCAGCCGATTCCACTCACCCACCACCCTCTGAGTGAAAAACTTACCCCTGACATCTCCTCTGTACCTACCCCCCAGCACCTTAAACCTGTGTCCTCTCGTAGCAACCATTTCAGCCCTTGGAAATAGCCTCTGAGAGTCTACCCTATCCAGACCTCTCAACATCTTGTAAACCTCTATCAGGTCACCTCTCATCCTTCGTCTCTCCAGGGAGAAGAGACCAAGCTCCCTCAACCTATCCTCATAAGGCATGCCCCCCAATCCAGGCAACATCCTTGTAAATCTCCTCTGCACCCTTTCAATGGCTTCAACATCTTTCCTGTAATGAGGTGACCAGAACTGCGCGCAGTACTCCAAGTGGGGTCTAATCAGGGTCCTATAAAGCTGCAGCATTATCTCCCGACTCCTAAACTCAATCCCTCGATTAATGAAGGCCAGTACGCCGTACGCCTTCTTGACCGCATCCTCCACCTGCGAGGCCGATTTAAGAGTCCTATGGACCCGGACCCCAAGGTCCTTCTGATCCTCTACACTGCTAAGAATGGTACCCTTCATATTATACTGCTGCTTCATCCCATTGGATCTGCCAAAATGGATCACCACACACTTATCCGGGTTGAAGTCCATCTGCCTTTGCTTAGTAGCTGCATTATTCTCTTTATTTGACTACATCCCATCATGTCTTAGAGCATTGTGTCATTAGCCAAGATGTATGCTTTTAATACAGAATATAATATGTTTTCAAAAATACATGTCTAAATTCTCTAACTGGTTTTATGTGTCTCTAGGCAAATAGTTTCTTTGTAAACTATATTCCAGGCACTTTGTGACTTTTCTATACTCTATTCACTCTGATCTAATCTACCCCAATCTGTCAGTCTTTTAATCCCATGTTATTGTAAACTCCCTCTTGCACTTAAACAGCATTTTACAAACCCATGGCCACTACCATCTAGAAGGACAAGAGCAGCAGATACCTGGGAGCGCCTCCACTTGATGATTCACCTCCAAGTCACTCACCTTCCTGACTCGGAAATATATCACCATTCCTTCACTGTTAGTGAGTCAAAATCCTGGAATTTCCCCCCTAACATCATTGTGGGTTTCCCAACACCTCAGAGATTGCAGCAGTTCAATAAGCGAACTCACCACCACCATCTGAAAGATGTCTAAGGATGGGCAATAAATGCTGGCCTAGCCAGCAGTGCTCATATCCCATAAATTTAAAAAATCATCAAATTGAAATTTTACACTTTTCCAATATCCAAATCATTTATATACTTCTTGTCCACAATCCTCCATTCTTAAAAAATAATTTTACTACAACTTGCTGTTTTTGTCCTGAAGTCTACTTTTATCCAAGTTGACACCCTTCAATTCCTTGTACCTCAATTTTGTACACCAGCCTTTTTGTGTGGTACCTTATCAAAAATGTCAGTTTGTTCAGTCCAATTAACTCATACCTCTCCATGGGTCACTTAATACTTTACCTGAGTACTGTTTCTTTTTTAAGATGACTGGGCTGCAGTATTAGGAATATCCTTTACATGTTTATTAAACAAGGGTGCATTTATCCTTTTCCAATCCACTTGGACATTCCACATACCTAGGGAAGTTTGGAAGCTTATGGCAAATATTTTGCTATCTCTATCCCCACTTTCCTCAGCAACCTGGGTTGCAAACCATCTGGACCAGGTGACTTACCACTCATACTCATTCAGTATTCTAGCATTATCCTGTGCCCATAAGTGTATATCCTCTTCTTTGACTCTCATCGGATCTATCACACCTCTTACTATATTTTATTATTTACCATTGGAAGATTTTTGGGCTCCCTTTTATGTTAACTGCTATCCATTGAGATGGCTCCTCAAAATAGTCCTACCTCTGGATGGGTTTCCCAGGGCAGGCTCTCAGTGGAATTTGGAACCCACTTGTCAGAGGTGAGAAAGCAATTAAGATACTTAAGGCCTCAATTAATGGTGAGTTTTAAAGTGAAGTCAAAAGAGAAAATGCTGGAAAATCTCAGCAGGTCTGGCACCATCTAAGGAGAGAAAAGAGTTGACGTTTCGAGTCCAGATGACCCTTTGTCAAAGCTAAAAGGCATAGAAAGTGGGAGATATTTATACTGCAGGGTGAGGGAATGAAAGGCGAAGGGACTCTTTCCCCCTACTTTATCCGCCTTCCCTTCCCTTTTCTCCCCCTTTTCTAAATTTTACCTCTGTCCCATAATTCCGCCCCTCCCCCCCCCCCCCCCCCCCCCCCCAAATCTTCACCTATCACAGCTTACCCTCTCATTTTAGCTTCTCTGCCGTTTGGCCATTCACACCCTTTATTCTCTGTGGACAGCTATTAGCAGCCTTCCCCTGATTTCTGTGGTTTTGACTCATCTTTCATTCCCTCACCCTGCAGTATAAATATCTCCCACTTTCTAAGCCTTTTAGCTTTGACAAAGAGTCATCTGGACTCGAAACGTCAGCTCTTTTCTCTCCTTACAGATGCCGCCAGACCAGGTGAGATTTTCCAGCATTTTCTCTTTTGGTTTCAGATTCCAGCATCCGCAGTAATTTGCTTTTAAAGTGAAGTGTTGCATGGGCACCATGGAACTTCAAAGATGGTCACAGCACCCTCATTGTGTGCTGTAACATAAATCTGGAAGAAATGATCAGAAAGGCAAGTGTGCATGTGGTACATCCTTAGCTGAATTTATTCATGTGGAGGCTTCCCCTTGCAGACTGATGGCCCAGATAATTCTGGGACTTCATTTTTCGCATACTACTTGGATTCATGAAGACTTCCAATTTGAGGTGCCACCCTGCTGTCCCTCTGCCTGAGCAGCACTGATTGTCGTAGTGGGTGTTTTGGTTAGCTCTCTGTCAGGCTTTCCGATTGGTCCTCACAAGTTCATTTTTTTAATTCATTCGTGGGACATGGGTGTTGCTGGCTGGCCAGCATTTATTGTCCATCCCTAGTTGCCCTAGGAAAGCAGTTGAGAATCAACCACATTGCTGTGACTCTGGAGTCACATGTAGACCAGACCAGGTAAGGACGGTAGATTTCCTTCCCTAAAAGACATTAGTGAACCAGATGGGTTTTTACGACAATCGACAATGGTTTCATGGTCATCAGTAGATTCTTAATTCCAGATATTTTTAAAAATTGATTTCAAATTCCACCATTTGCTGTGGCGAGATTTGAATCCGGGACCAAGATTGGATGGCAAATGTGAAGGTAGCGAGTTAATTGACTGCCTCACATAAGATTGTGCAGCTGACAAGGGTCAAGTTGAGACAAAAATGGTCCTGGTCCTCATGAATTTTATAAGTCTCGAACGTTCTGGCCATGTGGCAAGGACATGAAAGGTACAGGACCAATTATCCCTTCAATTAAGTGAGTTCTGAAAGGCAACTGCAGCAATGCAAAACTGAACACAGTATCTAAAAATGATTATCTTTGGACTTGCTAAAAGGTTAGAAACATGCAGTATGAATTGAGAAAATAAGAATAGTGTGAAGAAATCTCCAGTGTATATTTAACGGAACAAAATAATGCTCAATTCAAATTGATAATTTGTAAAAAAAAAATAGACAGCTTATTGCAAAAGCCATCTCCAGTGAATATCCTTTCTTGAGGCCATGAGCGAATTTTTTGAGAATAAAGTTCGACTGCATTTTGCCAGAGCAAGAAGTGAAAAAGTACAGATTCCAGATCTTAAGGGATGTGGTCCATTTGCAGAAACCTTTGGCAATTATGTAAAAGCTACAAAATCTGTAACGGCAGATGTTTATTTAGCGCAGTGAGGTGCTGAATTAGGATTTGAACTCAAATTTATAAGTTTTAGTAGTTTTAGGCTTTTTCATATTTTCCATTCATTTACCTTTCTGCTTATTCAAGATAGGGGGCTTGGAAAACCTTGGATTTTAAAAAATATATATACAAGATATTTCCTAACCTAACACTGATGTGTTTCAAAACAGTTTCGATCTTGAACATCTTGCGGCTCTTCGCAACAATATATAGCTGAGTATCTTCCACCACTGGTGATATGTGCATTTCATTCCACATATGATATATAATTCCATCTGACAGAACTGTGACAGAAATAGGAATTTCTGTCATTATTTGACATGATTTTAGATAGTTACGGCATATATGAATTAGAAATTACATTAACCAGCTGTCTTTCTCTCTCTCGAATGTCTATGAAATTTTCTATGTGCTATGGCAGTTAGTCTCATGGGGCCCAGTGCATGTGGTTGGGTACAGACAAACAGGTGTTGCTAAACTGTTTGAAATGAATGTTTAGTCTGACTTTTATTCTGTGGAGATATATTCCGAAAAAGCTTTGATGTGACTTCCCCACTTGGGGAGGTCTGTCTAAAAATGTAAGAATAGAACTACCTGATCTCCCTATATAGTCTAGTCCCAGTGCATGGAGGGAAAATGGGTGGGATGGACTACGCACCCCTTAATGAGCCTGCCCAATTTTCCTTTATGTGCTGTCACCACAAAAAACCAATATGCTTTGAATGTAAGAGCATGCAAATCTGTTGTAACTTTAAACAAAATCAGAAACTGATTGAAATATAGCAAGTCTATATATGTTGAGAGAAAAAGGTAGGTTAATGCTTCAGACCGTGGGCCTGATTGAACCTGATATTTTACCTTTGGGAATGTCATCGATGAACAGCATTCAAATGAGAATTGAAAGGGGCCATGGATAGCAACCTTGGGCGATAGAGTTAATGGTGGTAGAATGGGAGGTTATAGCTATAATTGGATAACTAAGAGTCAAACTAGGTAAGGAGAAACCAATCAACTGATTAATGAGGTGCATACCCAGCCAGTTCAGCTCATTCCATATGACATTGAAATCGTTGTGTACACCAGAAACAGCAAAGGCTGAGTCCTGACAACATTCCTGCTGTAGTACTGAAGACGTGAGATTTATAGCAATTCTGATACAGCTGTGAAGCTGATATCTACTTGATAATGCGGAGATTTTTAAGCTTTGCCCTGTATACAACCTAGCCAATCACTGCCCTACCAGCCTATTTGCAATCATCTATAAAATGAAGAAGCATTCAATAGTCCCATAAAGCATCAATGCAGTAATTCAGCCAAATACCAATTTCCCGCCACCAACACCCTTTATTGTGTACCAAAGGAAATGTCCATTCAGTGGCTTACAATCAGGTACTTAATCCACTAGCAATAAAGGCTAATGTGCCATTTACTTTCCTGTATGCTAACTTTCTCCGTTCCTTGTGTAAGCATACTCAAGTCTTTTTGAACATCAACACTTACAAGTTTCTTACCTTTAAAAAAAATTCTGCTTTTTTCTTACAACTTCATACTTCCTTATATTCCCAACTACCATCTTGTTGCCTGCTCACCTAATCTGTTTATATCTCTTTACAGCTTCTGTGTTTAGTCTGCAGCTAACCTTTCCGCCTAGCTTGGTCTCATCGGCAAACTTAGAAGAGAGAATAATGTCTCCATGTCATTAATATAGATAGTAAATAGCTGATCCTTGCAGCACTCCACTGTTCACTGGCTGACAACTTAAAAGAGCCCGTTTATGCCCATTCTGTTTTCTACCTGCTAACTAATACTTTATCTGTGCTAATATATTGTCCCCAATTCTATGAGCCCTTATCTTACCTATTAATCTTTTTTGTGGCACCTCATCGAATGCTTTTTGGAAATTCAGGTTTACTGCATCCACTGGTTCTTCTTTATCTACCCGACTAATTACATCTTCAAAAAATCCTGATTTATTTGTCAAACAGGATTTCCCTTCAGCAGACATACAAGACATTTCTAAGTGCATTGTTAAGACTTGCTTAAGTATAGATTCCAGCATTTTCCCAACAACTGATGTTAGACTAACTAGTTCGGTTTTCTCTCTCCCTCCTTTCTTGAAAAGCAGCGTAATATTTGCCAACTTGCAATCTAATATTCGGCAACTGTTCCTGAATCTAAGGAATTTTGGAAAATTATAGCTAGCAATCCACTATCTCTGCAGCTATCTCTTTTAGAGCTCTAGCATGTAGGCCATCACATCCTGAGGGTTGTTGGATTTTAATCCTTTAAATTTCTCCAATACCATCTCTGTTGATATTAATTTTTCTAATTTTCTTTTTTTTGCCCCAAGACTATCATCTATTTGTAGTATGGAACCTGTGTCTGCTACTGTGAAGACAGACACAAATTATTTGTTCAATGTCCCCACCATTTCCTCATTTGCCATGACATTTTCTCCTGCTTCTGCTGCTTCATGACTTGGGCATCGCTTGGAACCTGCCACTCATGGTGAGGATCTCCTTCCCCAGGCTTTCCACAGCGGACACCACCTTTGCAGTGTTGGCCTGGGAATCAGGCAAGACAGGCAAAAGCTGGTCTGCCTGGAAGATTGGGGAACTTAATTAAAAGACACAAAGCTGGATAGGCAATGGCCACTATTTTAAGATCACATGCAAGCATTGCAACCATTATACATTATTTTCTGGCATAGAAACATCAGAAACAAAGTGGTACAGCCATGGATTGCAAAAGAAATTAAGGATAGTATTAGATCCAAAGGGGACTCACATGTAGTTGTTGGAAAAGTAATAAACCTGAGGATTGGGAGCAGTTTAGAATTCAGTAAAGGAGGACCAAGCGATTGATTGAGGGGTAGAGTATGAGAGTAAACTTGCAAGGAACATAAATGTGGACTGTAAAAGCTTTTATCAGTACATAAAAAGAAAAAGATTAATTAAGACGAATGTAGGGCCTTTACATTCCGAAACAGGAGAATTAATAATGGTGTACAAGGAAATGGCAGAGCAATTTAACAACTAATTCAATTCTGTCTTCACAGAAGAAGACATAAATAACGTCCCAGAAATGCTAGGAAAACCAGAGTCTAGTGCGAAGGAGGAATTGAAGGAAACTAGTATTACTAAAAAAATAGTGTTGGAGAAATTAATGGGACTCAAAGGTGATAAATCCCCAGTGCCTGATAATCTACATCCCAGGATGCTAAAGGAGGTGTCCATGGAAATAGTGGATGTGTTCACTGTCATCTTCCAAAATTCTGTGGATTCTGTGATAGTCCCAGCAGACTTTTTTATTAGAAATTCATGGGATGAGGGCACCCTTGAACTGAGCAACGGAATTAGACAAAGTCAGCATCAGTTTTTGAAAGGGAAATTATATTTGACAAACCTACTGGAGTCTTTTGAGGACATAAGTACTAAGAGCTTAGTGTTCAAAATTAAAGTGCATGGGATTGGGGGCAATATAATGTAATAAATTGAGAATTGGTTCGCAGACAGGAATCAAAGTGTAGGAATAAATGGGTCTTTTTCGGAGTGGAAGGCAATGACTAGTGGAGTCCCACAGCAATCAGTGTTTGGATCCCAGCTATTCACAATATATGTCAGTGATTCAGATTAGGGAATCAATTGTAATATTTCCAAGTTTGCTGATGACACAAAATTAGGTGGAATTATGAGTGGTGAGGAGGAAGTAAAGAGGTTTCAAGGCGATTTAGACAAGTTGAGTGAGTGGACAAATACATGGCAGATGCAACGGATAAGCTTGAAGCTATCCACTTTGGTCAGAAAACCAGAATGTCGGAGAATGATTTAAATGGTAAAAGACAAAGCATACCGTTCATAGAGGAGGAAACAACAGAGTACAGGATGTAGTGTCACAGTCATAGCTAGGGTGTAGAGAAAGATCAACTTAATGCAAGGTAGGTTGATTCAAAAGCCTGATGGCAGCAGGGAAGCAGTTCTTGAGTCGGTTGGTACGTGACCTCAAACTTTTGCATCTCTTTCCCGACGGAAGAAGGTGGAAGAGAGAATATCCGGGGTGCGTGGGATCCTTAATTATGCTGGCTGCTTTGCCGAGGCAGCAGGAAGTGTAGATAGATTCAATGAATGGGAGGCTGATTTGTGTGATGGATTGGGCTACATTCATGACCTTTTGTAGTTTCTTGCGGTCTTGGACAGAGCAGGAGCCATACCAAGCTGTGATACAACCAGAAAAAATGCTTTCTATAGTGCATCTGTGAAAGTTGGTGAGAGTTGTAGCTGACATGTCATATTTCCTTAGTCTTCTGAGAAAGTAGAGGCGTTTGTGGGCTTTCTTAACTATTGTGTCGGCATGGGGGGATCAGGACAGGTTGTTGGTGATCTGGACACCTAAAATCTTGAAGCTTTTGACCCTTTCTACTTCGTCCCCCTGATGTAGACAGGGGCATGTTCTCCTTTACGCTTCCTGAAGTCGATGACGATCTCCTTTGTTTTGTTGACATTGAGGGAGAGATTATTGTCGCCGCACCAGTTCAGCAGATTCTCTATCTCATTCCTGTACACTGTCTCATCATTGTTTGAGATCCGACCTACTATGGTGGTGTCATCAGCAAACTTGAAAATCTAGTTGGAGGGGAATTTGGCCACACAGTCATAGGTGTATAAGGAGTATAGTAGGAGGCTGAGAATACAGCTTTGTGGGGCACCGGTGTTGAGGATGATCATGGAGGAGGTGTTGCCTATCCTTACTGATTGTGATTTGTGGGTTAGGAAGTTCAGGATCCAGTCGCAGAGGGAGGAGCCGAGGCCCAGGCCATGGAGTTTGAAATTGCAATAAGATTTAAATACAGGAGCAAGGATGTCCTACTGCAGTTGTATAGGGTCTTGGTGAGACCACACCTGTACAGTTTTGGTCTCCCTACCTAAGAAAGGATATACTTGCCATAGAGGGACTGTAAAGGTTCTAGACTAATTCAGAAGTATAAAATACTGGATGCAGGGACGATGTTTCCCCTGGCTGGTTGGGGTGGGGGGAAGGGAGGGGGGCGGGGAAGGGGGTAGAGGTCTGGAACAAGGGATGATTGTCTCAGGAAAGGGGGTAGGCCATTTAAGACTGAGAACGTTCTTCACTCAGAGAGTGATGAACCTGTGGAATTCTC